>NC_142927.1:23642711-23949854 GCF_054131065.1 Drosophila arizonae
TAAATTGTATTTGTCTTGTTTTTCCATGTGGCCGGATCCTGGAATCTTGATGCGAAACCTCGAGTGTGTCTGACTCTGTTTCTGTGTGTGTCTTTCTCTCTCTCTCTCTCTCTCTCTCTCTCTCTCTCTCTCTTTCTCTCTCTTTCTCTCTGTGTCTGTGCCGTATTGCGGCTAAGGTGCGCAGTTCGAACCAGCAGGCAGTCGACATTTTCATAATGAGTTGAGAAAATGCGATACTTATGTATCTCGGTCTCGGCTCAAATGGCACTTCAACAACTGTGAGTAAAGTTTATCAGGAATGTGATTTAATTGGACAAGCTTCAGCACGTCGGCATTTCCAGCTGGCGGCAGGAAAAACTGAAGCTTAATAGTGCATATAATATTGGCAAGCATACAGAGCTATTTGATTACTGGACAGGTCAATCAAAATTTTATAAAACTCTTCAGCTGTCTAAATACATGATATAAATATACGAGCTCTTATCGTGCTGAAAGGCAGCCGTGGGCTATGCGAATACCTCGCTGCTACAGTTAGGAAATAGTTACAAATTTCTCTGAAAGCAATTTTATATATACATCTATCTATGCATGCATATATGTATGTATATATATACATATGTATGCATGCATGTTCAACTATGTATAGGTCGATCTTTCACCTGAATTGCCACTTATATATATAGATTTTTATTACTATTATTTTATTGCTCATACTCCGGCGGAGCGTTGCACAACTATGCCATGGCCAGCTCCCGCTCTTCACGTAGAGTTTTCAACGTAATTGTTTTGGCATTTGTGTGCCGGAGTTTCCCTTAGTTGCAGCAGCACATGCGATTGGCAATTATGCCCATCAATTTGGAGTGTTGCATGAGAATTAATATCCATAAATGTGCAGCGGTCACATGTGTACTCAATTCCAATATATTGTATACCCATATCTCCCTCTCTATCACTCACTCTCAATCTCTCTCTCTCTCTCTCTCTCTCTCTTTCACTCTTTTTCGCTGTGTTGCTTTAACAGTGCTCGAAGTAAGCAACGGAAGGCTCATAGATCAGGCTGCTAGTCACTTCATCAGTTGGTCAATATCAACCAAAAAAGGGCATAGAAGCAAACACTTGGCAATGAGCAACAGATACTCTATACTAACAGATACTCTATATATATTGAGAGCCTCTCCAATTAAGCTTAATTGAAAAGGTTAAGGTTGCTCTATCATAAGCTTTCCTCATTCGCGGAATCATTAACAGAAAGTGTAACTAGCTGTTCACCTTTTACTTTAATTTAACAATTATTATTTATTCTTCTGCTCTATTCTCTCTTCCGGTGCAACTGCAGAAAGCGAGCACACAGAGAGGGAGTAGAAGGAGCGCGATATTCTCGCTCTATAAATTTAACTCCAATTTAAATATATAAACGCGAGAAAGCGCCATTGATAGACATGCTGTCAGTCATAAAATATAATGTTGTAGAAATATATGTATAATCAGTAAATATATTAAATATAATCGCATTATTAAAGGCAGCCTTGATTCATGGGCAACGCTGACTCTGACAGTGATTTAAATAAAATAATCGCTCAACTTTAAGTTGAGTTAGCATATTGTTTATTAATTTAATGCTGTATTCGTGGCTTTAGTGTAAAATGAATTTGATGATAGAGTTATCGCATGGCTTAGAGACAAATCTTGAACAGACGGACAAAGCTAAAGAATAATGTGTGTGTTAAGCCTGCTTATGTGTGTGTGGGTGCATTACAAGTAAATCAAAAGGGAGAGATAAAGAGAGAGAGAGAGAGAGAGAGAGAGAGAGAGAGAGGGGGGGAGAGAGATATAGCTTATTTTTACGGTCACCTATTGATGGGAAACATTTTAAAGCTCTCTCTCTGCAAGCACAGCTGCAGTACTCAATTTAGCTCGAAGTAGAAGCACAATCAAGCCCAATCACTGTGAGAAAGAGAGAAAGAGAGAGAGAGAGCATACAAAGCACGGGAGAGCAAATGAAACAGATAAAACATGTAGCTCTGTATGAAATGTTTAAGAGACTTATAAAGCTAATTACAGACGTAAGATATGAAGACTTAAAAAAGGTTTGCGTACTTCATTTAATTAATCTCTTACCAAGAATTGAACCCACTCTCGTTGTTAACTTACAATATCAAATATTAATTTATTATAGATAAGAATTAATATAGCATTGGAACTAACTTAAAGTTAAGTAATGAGTTCTTCGGCTTGACAATGCTATATATACATTCGATCGGTGGACCACTTAGAGATGTTCTATAAGTAAACAAATATCACATAGTTATGTCAAGCTCTATATGTAACACTCTCATATCATTGTTTTATCTCTTGAGTTCCATTCCGAGATCATTTACAAGTGGAACTCAGAGCTCGTCCAAAGCCAGATTAAGGTCAAATGGCATGAAATAGTTGTTTTGTCTCCCACATAGAGTATATCAACAATACACACTCACACACACACACACATACGCAAGCATTGCGTAAAGGGGCGAAATTATTTGTAGTCCATTGTTAGTTGTTGTTTTTGCAGTTTCGTGTTTGGTTCGTTCTTTATTTTTGTGAAACGGCGTTTAATTATTTAAAACGTGTGTCTGACATTGCCATTGTAGTTGTTGTTGTTGCTGTTGTTGTTGCAGCTACTATTGTTGCTGCTAGATTTGGTATGGCTGCTGTTGCTGCTGCAAATGCTACTGTTGCCGTTGTCTATTTTTTGCGCTCTTGCGAATTTTTCATGCGTTTGACGTTTCGCACTGCAAGCGTAAAAAAACAAAAGGAATAAAAACAAAAATACAAACCGAAAAAATAAAAACGAAATGAAATCGTTGCAGCCGGCAATGCTCGACTAGCAGATGCCGCGCAAGCGCGTGCAGCAAGTGTGAAATGAACGCAGTCAATTAGCCTGCTAAGCGTGACACTGGACAATGGCGAATGTTTGGCCTGGCTGCTGGCTGAGTCAGGCTGCCCAGCTGGGGCGTGGCTGCACGGGGTATGCAACAAATGTGGCAGCGGAAAACAAAACCGCAAAGGCAGAGCCAGCAACAGTTTCAATTTCTCGCCCCTTCAACTAATTGCAGCTGGCGTGTCATTATTAAATATCCTGTTGTTGCTGCGAGGGGAGACCGAACAGTTGCCGCAGTGTGCTGCCAGACTGGCGGCCAGAGCTAGAGCTGCAGCGCCAATGCCAGTGCTCGCTGTCAGTGGACCAGCCTAATCTATTTGTCTTGTTCGCGCGGATCGGGAAAAACGGCAGCGACAACGCCAACGTAATTTGCTGGAATACATTTCCGGGCACCCGAAACCCTAATCGTAACTGAAACCCAAGCACCGTCTCGTCTCGCTGCAGTCGCCGTCGCCGTCGCCGTCGCCGTTGCCGTTGCCGTTGCCGTTGCCGTTGCAGTTCTCGAATCACCGGAAAGGACATTTCAGAAATTCAAAGCGTTGGCTTTGATAAACGAGCTGCTGCTCGGTTCTGGCTGGCCGACAGGGACCAACCGCAGGTCTCTGCTTTGCTCTGCTCATCTTCTCAGCTCGTCAGCGCGCTCTGTGTTTCTGGGCTCTCCCAGTCGAGGGTATAAATCGAAATGCCAGTCGGGCCGATGGACAAAGAAAAAAGTCTGAGTCGAGTCAACGGCGATGAGAAAACTTTTTTGCGAAAGAATACCAAATCGCAAACGGCGGACGCTCCGGGTGCAGCGGCTTCTGGAGTGAGAGGGGTGCTGGGAGTGGGTGTGAGGGGTGCTTCCTCAATGTGCTGGAATTGCAATTCAAATTGCAGCCGCAAATGCAATTTCTATAGGATTTGGCCACGCGGCGGAACTGTAGGTGGTCGGGCGGACAGGCGGACAAGCGGACGGACAGGCGGACAGGCGGACGGGCGGACGGGCGGACGGGCGGACAGGGCGGCCTTCAAGTGCGGTCAGCGAAGGCCAGGGGCGTAGAGCCCAGAGTTGAAATGTTTACTCGATTCGGCTGGCAACGCTGAGGCAGCGGGTCGAACGTCTATGCCACTGTGCCACAAATTGCAATTTCCTTTTGTCCCATCATTCGTTCGTCTTGTTTGAGTAATTCGAGTAAATTTTCGTTTTCTCAACGATTTGCCAATGTTTTGTTACGCCCTATGAGCAATGCATGAGCCGGGCGATGGGTTCATGCCCACAACTGGGATCGCATCCATCTTACAACATCGAATGCGAGATCGTATATGTGCAGGACGTTACGCCGAGATCCCTAAATCCTGAATGATACGAATCCTGAATGCATTCACTAAATTTGCTTACCTGAACCCTTGTCGACAACAAATGCGAGGTATCTCCTCCGTCGGTCACTGGGTCTGCGCTGATTGCATTTATTTTGCTGGCTTACTTGGCCGGACTCTTGTTGTTTTTGCTGCTGCGCCCAATCGCTGAGAGCAGTTGCAATTCATCGTGTTGTTGGTTGCAATTTCTCGTTCGGATGCTGTTGGCGATGTTTCTGTTGTTGTTGTTGTTGTTGTTGGTGCTGCCGCCGTCGGTGTTGCTGTTAGGTTGTTCGACTGTTTGTTTGTTTGTCTGCCGAGCACCAAAAGTAAAAGCAAAGTCGCGTCGATTCAATTCGAGTTGTGTGTAAGCAAAATTGCCAAGCCAAGGACAGACTCAGCTGCTACCCCAGCACCCGCCCCCGGCCACGCCCACCGAATATGAGACCGAGAAAAGGCATAAAGCGCCGCAAATACATGGTATATATAGGATATGGCATATAGGCAAAACCAGACCAGAGCCAAACGTGGAAAGGGGTGGGGGGCTGCAGGGTTGTCCCATTCTACAAAGTTCTTGGCTGAGTTTGAACTTTGTCGCTTTTGGAAAAAGTGGAACACAAGAAATGCTGTTGTCTGGCTGGCTCCGGGGAGATTGAGTGACAGATTGCGACAGAGAAAGATGCGACTCCAGTCGAGCTAGACAGAGAAAGGGAGAGAGTGAATAAGAGAGGGAACGGGCAACTGCAGCTGCACACACAACAGGCAACAGTGCAGCAGACAAACTTTGAAACAAAAACGATTTTAAAAGTAATTCAGAAACAGAGAAAGAGATTTTTATATCGAACATGAAATAGTTGCAAACGAAAAATGTTTCAATTTATAACCTGGTTAGCAATGTAAACGAGTTTCACTCCACAGGCCGAAAGCCCGGAGCAAGCACATAGGGCAAAACAAAATCAAAAACTTTTTCAAATCTCATTACATGTGAACCGCTTTGTTCCCCTGTCTAATGAACTAGTTCGCATCTACTTGATGACTGAGCTTGTGCAGTTAAAGTTTAACTATTGACGTAGACGGTGTGCGACTCATGTGTTAAATTGATTTATTTACAGCAAAGCTCATGAACTAGTTCGCACTAGTTCACTAGTTAGCACTTTGCGAACGAGAATTTGCAAAATGAATAAGTTCTGTAGCTTTTTTAAAACAATTAATTTATTGTATATTGAATTAGTTCGTATGAACGGTAACAACTTCAATAATGTGAAATGAACTAGTTCATTAGCTGTTTTAAAACTCTTATTTGATTCGTATTCATTTATTGTAGTTATTTAACTAGTTGGTATGAACATTAAGTACTTAAAGTATGCTAAATGAACTAGCTCATATATGACTTAAAACATTTGTTTCACTCTGATTGATTTATTGTAAAGTTAGTGAATTAGATCGTATGAATAGCATGCCAAATGAACTGGTTCATTATCTTGTTCCACCCTGATTAATTTATTATAAAGCTTTTGAAATAGTTGGTATGAGCAATAAGTATTACAAGAAAGTATGCCAAATGAACTAGTTAATCATTGTGTTCCACTCTTATCAATTTAATATAAAGATTTCGAATTATTTCGCATGAACAGAGTGCCCTTGGAGAAAGCATGCCAAATGAACCAGTCATTACCACTTATTGACTGTAAAATTAGTGAACTAGTTCGCATGAACAGTACGCACTTGGAGAAAGAAAGTATGCCAAACGGAACTACATAATCCTCTAGTTTCTTTCACTGTCACTCAAGTCAAGTCAAGGCAAGGCAAGTAAAACAATTACTCGCATGCCCAATAAATCGAATCAGTGAACCAGTTCATAGGCGAAATGGCAAACAACTAAATCCTACTGTAGCTCCCATGAGGAGTTTATTATTGTGGTAATTCGCAGTCTATGCGATGCGCTGCCATCGCTTTTCATCTGCATGCATAACGAAGTCAACTAGTTGCATTCCGCTCGCTTTTCCAGCTAGCCCCCGGCCGCCCGGTTTCCCACCGCTCGGCCTTAGGCAAACAAACAACGGTGCTAATATTTCCCATGCAATTGTCAAATGCGAAAAGCGAAAGAAAATTTATGCAGAGCAGCGCAGCGTTTGCAGCCACTTGGGTATATTCTAGCCGCAGCCAAATCACATTTTGTTTGCGCACAATTTTTGATAGATTATTACAGAATGTGTGTGTGTGTGGGTGTGTGGGTGTGTATGGCAGTTAGAAAGAAAACGAGAATGTGACAGTATCTACGAGCCGCACAAGCAAACGCGCCAAGTTGACATTAACGTGCTGCGTCTAAAGGACCCAGCAAATAGCTAAAAGAAAACGGGGAGGTAGCAAGACGATAAGACGAAAGAGAGAGCGAGCGTGGAAGGGGGAGGGTAAGGGTAAGGCAGACTGAAGATGAAACTGAGACGCAGAGCGTATGCTGCGTGCTTGGCATCCAGCCCTTGTCTTCGCCAGTGCGAGTGGATCGCTGCGGATTCATGTGCATCTTCAGCTTCAGCAACAGCGCCAGCACCAGCATCTTGTCATATAATCAACCACACACACACACACACACACACTCGCAAGCACCCTCGTTACTTGAGTTAGGTAAGGGAATGTATGGTATATGCATATAAAGATAGATAGCGATACCCTTGACAGTACTTAAAAAACAAGGATAAAAAAGTTGACTTTTGTTTGCCAGCCTCTGTCTCTCGCTCTCTCTCTCTCTCTCTCTCTCTCTCTCTATCTCTCTTTGTGTATGTGTGTGTGTGTGTATCTTGGCTCAGCAAATTTCGCCGCTGTTTGCTGCGTTTGAAATCTGTGCGGTTTGCGTTAGCTAGCGAAAAGCGAAAAAAACAGCAGTTGGCCGAAAGTCGCAAACTTTGCGCCTTTTTTTTTGGCGTTGCCAAATTGTCTTAATAGATTTATGGGCGTACGCAAAATGGCTGCACTTTGCTTTACGGCAACCGAAACGGAAACGGAAACAGAACCGGAAACCGTGCTAGGACATCAAAGGCAGCGGGCGAGAGCGGGCGCATCTCCAGGGGCTGGACTTTTAATTCGGTTGCAGCGCTTAACAACCCATTTGTTTGGCTCAGCTGGAGTGGCCACGGATGGTGAAGGGGGATGGACCGGGTTGAACCGGTGCCTTCATGCAGAATAGGTGGCTGCATTAGCTTACGGCTAATAGCATTCCAATTTCAGATTGGGGCTGCAGCTGTGCCAAATACAGATTGCCAACGTTGTTCTCTAATGGATTCGGCCCGCTGTGGGCCCAGCTGTGCTTAAAGTTCTCTATCGAACCTATCGACTATCGATACACGCGCAATGCATTGCATAACATACTGTACTATGGGTAGCTGCAGCATTCGTGGATCAACCGTAGAAAGCATTTTAGTCAGGTTTTCATATGGATAAAGGAAAGTAGAAAGCCTAAATGCTAATACTGATGCGATGGACATTATCGATTATGATACATTTGAAATGCATTTATTGACATATCGATAAGTTATCAAAACTTCTTAACACTATAGTTACACAATCACAGAATTTTAAGTATATAGACTAAGTAATAGACTATCTAAAGGAAACTACTGAATGTACTATATATGAATGAGTATTCTATATGAATATAGTATAGTGATTGATATGTTTCTATTAACCGTCTTTAATATGCCTCTCAAATAACAGTTGGACTGAAATCTTAGTGGACTAACATAGAAAAGAATTAAGATCTGAAAAATTTTTATTTTATTTTCTTTCGATTATTTTTTTACAAACACTAAATTTCTTGTGCCTTCTCTTCAGTTCAGAAAGCCGGAAAAAGTCGATAAGGAATCTATGTTAGGAGGATGGAGACGTATGTTAGCTTAAAGTTTGTTCGTTAGCATAAATGTATATAAATATTTACAATAGAATCCGGTTATAACGACACTCAAGGAAGCGTCGTTATACCCGGAGGTCGCTATAACTGTATAGGTTTGCTCACGAAAGTTTCTCTGGGGACCAGAAATTCTGTCGCTATAACCGTACAGAAGTTATAAGCGGAGCGTTATAAGCGGGTTCTACTGTATCTGTTGACAGGTTCATAAACGCATTTAAGATTGGCATAGAAAATAGGCTAAATCTAATTCCCACTTTGACTAGACTTTATATAATATACATATGTATATAGTAATATGTTTTTGTTACATTTAAGTCCTATGGCAGGCAGTTCAGCTGAAATTATCTTTATTGTCTGTCTCTGTCTCTGCCTCTGTCTCTGTCTCTGTCTCTGTCTCGGACTTTGAATGTTGTTTCAGCTAACAAGGACTATTTAAGAGTTATTTACAGTGTGGCTCGGCTTGCATATGCTCTACTTAGTTATCTATTTCAGGTCTCGGTGGACTGGTGTCATGGGCCTCTCAGGATAATTTAACTAATTCTCTGTTTACCCAGCCACTGAAATAGTTTTGACCATCAATATTATTTCTAGGCAGCACAAGAAACTTCGCACCCAGAGTGGGCCAGTGTCAGCCCAGACTGTGAACCATAAAGGTTCGTACCTCTTACTGCCGCTGTGTTTGTGGCTGTTGTTGTTGTTGTTGTTGTTTGTCGTTTTGCTAACGACTTTTCAATGGCTTCAGCAAGGCAAGGCATAAGTTTTGTGTCCTGCCTGCTGTGCGAGTGTGTGTGTGTGTGTGTGTGTGTGTGTGTGTGTGTGCTTATAAGAAATGGTTGTGCTAAACAAACAGAGTTGTGTTGTTGTTGTTGCTGCTGTTGTTGTTGCTGTGCGTGTGCCGAGTCGAGGAGTCTCTTTGGAATATTGGTTTGACTTGGATTCTATGCGGCGCGCCAGCTGTGCGGCTATGTAAACACACACGCACACATATGTATGCTAAACTCAGTTGGTGTGTGTGAGCGTGTGTGTTTGCTATAAAGCTTAAGAACTGCTTGCTGCACAGTTGTAAAAAGAAATTAGTTGCCGGCTGCCTCGAGCCTTCAAACTGTAGAGTCGGGTCAGAAGGATCAGTTTTGCGTAGGGGCAAATACACGCGCACCCACACACACACACACACGCATCCACACACACACATACACGCCCACACATATACACGCATAGAGCAAAGGACCGTTACCGTTAATGTGAAGTGCTTGCCACTGACTCAACCACAGCGCCAGCTTCGGCTGGGAGATGGGCGCGAGAGTATATCATATACGCATCAAGCCAGCCGTAATGAGCGGCGCACGGCACCGATGCGGGGTCGATTGAGAGGAGGATGCGGCCGCGCCTCGTTGGCGGAGGTGGAGGGGTGGGGGCATGCCAGAAGGTCGCTGCCTCCCCGTGCTGTTATCCGCTCGTACGCTAAAAATGAGTTAATAAAATGCGTATACGTAATCAAATTATATGTCAAGTGTGTTGACAACGAATAACATTCGACGTTAATGTCAGCTGTTGACGGCAGCGACTGCGACTGCGGCCTTTCGCATATATGCATGCATGTATGTGTGTGTGTGTGCATGCAACATCATTATTATCATTATGAGTCAAGTCAGTGTTAACTGGGCTCCAAATGCGATTTTAATGACTCGAACAAAGCGCATTTAAGCAAATTTATTGCCTCGATACTCTCACCTCGTGTTGTTTTTTTATTTTTTCATGATGTATTTCTGTTTTAGCAATAAAAAATATTTATCAAGCTGTAATTGGCTGCGCAGAAATGCCTGCCAGTACTAGAAGTCAGTATGCAAAAGTTAATTGATTTAAACGAAGCATTTCAATTAAGACAAATATGCTCCGGACTATACTGGCCTTCACTTATTGATTGCCAACTAAATAACTCCAGTCTGGTCTACCTTGGGTCGAATGCTGCTAATTGAACCAAAAAATCAGCTTCAGCTTAAATTGAATAGTTTGTTTTGCGTCTTAAAAATATTATTTTCTCAAATACTTCGTTTCCCTTTGATATGATATTCTTCTTCTTCTTGTTCTTGTGCTTCTTCTTCTTTACGGCTTGCAATTAATACGTCTGTGTGCACATTGCAAAAAGAGAGATTTTTCACTCACACTCAGGCATTGGAAATGCTTTCAGGGCTTTTTCATTGACGCGTCGATTAACTGCTCCGGATTGCCGAGGAGCAGCAGGAGGAGCAGGAGCAGCCGGAAAGCCGCAAATATAATAGTAAGAAAACCACAGCAACAGCAGGCTGACATTGCTCGACTTTCAAATACCCAGGGGAGGGGGCTGCAGGCACTCAACTCGCACACGTTTAATTGATAAAAGCGTCAACATCAAAGAGTTTTACACTACACGGTATATAAATAGAATTTCCCCATTGTATCTCCGCAATAGTGTAGTATAGACGCCAGCGTAACTTTAAGTTAAACAGCTCACCTCCGTCTATATGCAAGTCGAAGTTTCCACAGCTACGCAAAGCTTCTGTCAACATCTCATTTTGCTCAGGCACCCTGCGCAGCATCCTTTGAAAGTGAGAAATGCAAAACTAAACTGCCAGCTGACAATTCCGATCAAATTCAATTCGAAATTGCGATTCACAGACTTTCCAGAAAGACATTCCTTTTGAATGAACATATACAAGTGCGTGTGCATGTGCATGTGTGTGAGTGTGTGTGTGTGTGTGTGCATATATGCCATATGACAGCACTTTCCTTTAATAACTTCTGATACTTAACGATTTCAAAGGAATTTCATGTGAAATTTCAAGTCAAATATAGAAGTATATAAATAAAATTATAATATTGTATATACATATATATATATGTAGTACTATATTCGTAGACTAACAACTGATAGCATTCGCTAGCTGATAGCATTGTCTTAACAGACTAATCTATGCTCTAACAGCTGCGTTAACAGATTGATTAACATTATGTTTATGAGACGAATAGCAATTGAGAGACGAATTAACTCAGCTAACGGGGAGTAAACTTATAAGAGGCATATACTTATAGATTCATATATAAAAGGCATAACATTAGAGACCAAGGAAATATAATATTTGCTACTCCAGCTCAAACTTTGATCATAAATCGATATCATAAGGACGAGTAAAGTTATCGAATTTTAAAATAAACTTTATCTGCACGTGCTATAGAGGAACCCAGCAGTTCATCTCTCTATCCCTTATGCGTTCCGGGATCAGCACGTTCAAGACAGACGAACAGATGGCTGAACGCGTGCCATAAATCGATACATATATTCCTTTTTATCTATATATATATAGTCGTCCACATGCCGTTCAGCCAATTTTTAAGCAAAAATTCCAGCAGTTTATAGACCCAATTTATTGCAAAGGTTCCTGTAATAAATACTCCGATACTGAGAGGCTAAAGAGAGTTGAGAATTGGCAAAAACATAAATTTGTATGCCATTATGGCGCTCTCAAGAGATTTAAGGTCCTATAAATTATTAATAATTAATTTAAGATAGTACAAAACGATTCAATGACTAATTTCCCATACTCAAATCGCAACGCAGTGGCGAAACAGATTGTTTGCTTGTGGGTGTGTTTACTTGTGTGTGTATGTGTGTGTGCAAATGTTGCAGGCTATACATATATGAGTATATGATAGAGTCTATTAAGAGGTCAGACGAGTCTTGCACAGTGCAAGAAACGTGCAGGAATTAAAGGTACTGCAAGGTATTTCCTAGTCAGGCAGAGCCAGAGGCAACCAACTGCTCTCTTGCCAGTTTCAATTTATAGTTATTTGATGGGAAAGTTAATTAAAATGACTTTTATATTTATAAGTTCTTTGCTCACATTTCAATATTTTCTTTAAATCATTTGTTTTGTTAGAGTTGTTCTTATTGTTTTTCATTGGGTCACAGCAAGGGCAAGAAAAGCTGTTGACTGGACTGTGTTATATCCTGTATCTACGCTCTAGTACTATTCGCTTAGTAACTTCACTCTTCTTGATATGGAGCATGAATATCGTTATTATTGCAGCTATTGGCCATGATGTAAACTCCATGAAAATGTGTGTTCAGTCGGGTCTATCCGGTCCCAATCGGCTTGCCTCATTGCGGTGTTTATCTGTAGCACCTTTGGCAATTCACTTTGATGGCTGTCATCTTTTTTAAAAATACATAAGAGCATATGTAAACAGACTTATATATGTGTGGGCGTATGTATATGTATGTGGCGACACATATAGAGAGCGAGGCTGTGTATTATTTTATTACTTACAGATACTGAAAATTCATTTCCAAGAATTTCTGCACATTTGCTGGCTAATGCATTTGCCAGCCATCAACCAGGCTATATTGCTTTTTGCCCCTGCTTACACACACAAACGCACATAGACATAGCGTCCGAGAATATTTATCAGAAGTAAATTGAATTGCTTTTCGAAAAAAAAAGTAAATAAAAATAAATGACTGACGGAAAATGTCACAAAAAAGATAATATTTTTATGTAATATGTTGGCAAAAAAAAAAAAAAACACGTTAAATAAATTAAATGTAAATTTCTTGCTATAAATTATTCACGAAATAATTGATGAGGCGAAATTGCAAAGGCTAACGAAACGAGACAAAAATTGGAAATTACACAAAATAAAATAAATAAACAGCAGTAAGAGCGCTGTAGTCAGGACTGCTCGACTAGGAGGTCGCCTGAGCTCTGCAAAGAGCTGATGCTCCAATCCTTCCATGCCTCTTGTATGCATAAATAACACACAACCCAAGGACAGACAACACCCACACGCATACACGCATAGGCAGGCGCGCTGCTAACTGCGCAGTTGACGCAGCGACTGCGCTTGGGCTGCAATTTGGGCTACGTAAAGGGAGCTTATTTGTTGAATAACTCCAAGAGTGGTGGGACTATCTTCAGCAAACTTGCAGAACGAGAGAATAACATTCACATGTATGGGGATTTGTCATTCCACGAGTCTTTAATATTTCAAGTATAGGCTGGATTTGGGGGTGTTATCCAAAATATAACAAAAATCAAAATTATATTAGACATACGAATTTACATGTAAAATTTGGAGACTAGCTACAAAGTTGAATAAGATATTATTTTTTTTTTTATAAATGACTTTTAAATAAGGTTTTTAATCAATAATGCCAAAACCAGAAAAGTTATTGATTTTAGTTTAAAATCTCGACGGACAGACAGGTGGAAGATCGACTTAGTGAGTCGCCGATTACAATTCTATATACGTTGGTCTGCCACGCCTCCTTCTGCTTCTTTTACCATCAACTTCGCAAAACCATTATACTCTGATTTGGCATTTTGAATACCAGTACAGGGTATAAAAACGAAAATTAATTTTTATGCTTTCAGATTAATGCAAATAAGTTTTATAGAATTACAACGATTTGCTTTCCTTTTTTTTTGTCTGGCTGTAATCTTTCGTTATTTGCGATTGTCAATTATGGCGGCAATTGGTGTGGAGCTGATTGACAAACACACACACACATACACACTCGCAACACGAGCCGGCTGCTCCACATGAATACACAATTAAAACATAATCTAATTCATATTGTTCAGCTGCATATATTAAGTGCGTGTACAGGTGCCTCTACTGTATTGGTGCTTGACACATATGTATGTACATATATACCTTGCCAGACGTATACGTTATTTATATAAACAGTTTATTCGATTTTCGGAGAATTACCCATGAGGTGTGTACTTAATTCGATTCGCTGGAATCGGTTCACATGCAAACGTAAGTTAAATGAGAAATTAGATGAATGGTCGCTAGAAGACTTGAAGAGTTTTTATAGAGTATATATATTATTATTTATTATTTGTTTATTATCAAGTGCTTTCTAGCGCTTCAGTTAGAATTATTTATAATATATATTATTGTTAGACATAGCTTCTAAAAAATAGTTGACCGTTTGGTTCTTTAATCTCCCACTTGCTCTGAGCAAAGCACTTCGGTTGTCTTCGTTATTCTTCTCTGTTGCAGGCCTTGAGCTGAACTTTTCATGTGACGATATTTTAACTCACAGAGCCTATGCGATCAATACACGTACCCTTATCGATGTGTTCAGTGAACACAGCCCGTGCCTACATACCCATGAGGTACATATACACCAAAGTTGTTTCATTGAACTCAATCGAACTGTCTGGGAAAACCCAGAGCGCAGCGAAAAGTTTCTTGCAGATCTAGAATAGCCGACACAATCAATAGCTCTCTGACTTTCCCTTAGAGTGCACTCTACACACGAGTGCGAGTAAAATATACCTACTTGCAAACAGTCAACAGTTAGTTGTGAGCTATAATAGAGAATGAATCGCTATAGGGCTCTACAGTGATCCATACTGAGCTGACCGTCGCCTCTTATTTTCCATTCTTAACAAATCACTTATCTCTATACTCAGAGCGGCATGAAGACCCGCGTGAGATGTTGTACTCTCCTCTCTCTCTCTCTCTCTCTCTCTCTCTCTCTCTCTCTCATGTAAATTATATTATCAAATGACTTTTACCTATGCTATACATCCCTATACTGTATACTACTCCCAATCGTGTTTACATTGGTTATGTAACAAGTAAATGTTGTGACTTAAGGTCTGATTTATAAATTAATACCCGTGTAAAAGATGGAGAATGGTTGTTCCACTACTTGAAATATAAATTGCTCCGTTTTATAGCAAATAATTGCCAAGAGAAAACATATGGTATAACATAAAAATGCTAGATTGCATTGATCATCATCAGCTTCAATCATTCATCTATATGGAAAATGCGGAAAACCCTTCAATAAAACACATTTGGTTACATTTCAGATGTTTGACTAAATTGTTTATGATTTATTTATTTTATGTATATATATATATAGTACATATATATATATAATGCGAACTGTGTTTTTTTTCTTGGTTGTTCATTTTGGTTTTTCTTTTACATTCAATATGAGTTTTTTCTTTATTGTTGTAATACACAAAAAAAAAAACATGTTTATATATATGTATTTATGCACACATGTATGTATGTATATATATGAGAATTCGCGTAGCGCGTATCGTACATCAAAAACTGTTATACACACATAGTATTTCTGTATATATTTAGATGCTTGCATATTACATAAACTGTTATACATAGATGTAAATGCCCTCAACGGTCAGTTAATTAACATTTACATATATTGGTTGACTAAAACTTATTATATTTAGACTAGATTTAGTTGATCCTAAATGCTAAAGTTTGACTTATGCAACTAGAAATCGATCCAAAAAAAAAAAAAAAGAATTCGTATCTAATTATTTAGTTTGATTTCTTCTTGTTTTTCTTTTTATATGTATTCATTACTATTTAGTGGTTTTAGTGGTATTTCTTACTTATTTATTTATTTACGTTTAATTTTTTTCTTCTTGTTTTGGATATTATTATTTTTTTGTTTTTGTTTTTTAATTCCCTCTTTTGTTTTGATATAGTATTAAAGAGTTTACATTGAAGTAGGGCTTAATCGTAATTACATGAACTTATGTCAAATATTTGGTTTTTGCTTTCAGTTTGCATTGTTTGCTATTTGGCTTGTAAGTGAGTATGACAGTATGACAGTATGACACAATTGCAATATATAACAAACAGAATGCAACAATGCGCTTTTTAGTAGATTTCTCTATTATTATTATTTAGTTTTCTTTTTTTCCACTTCATTTCATTTGTTTCTCTGTTTGTGCCACAACCCATAAATTTAAAGCGACGTTTTTTCATTTTTTTTTTTTTTTATCTGTAATTTTTATTGATTCCTTTTTTTTTTTTTTTAGTATTTATCCCATTACTGCTGCTATTCGATTATTTTAATTTAAAGCCACAAATTGCATGTGGAAAAAATTAACATGCATACACATACACACACACACACACACTCTCTCTCTCTCTCTCGCACGCACACAATTAGAGCCTGCTTGGGTGTTCAAATTTAATTTATTTTCAATTAAAAGCAAAAATCAAGTGAGACACTCAGTTGACAGCCTCGAGTTACAAATTGCGCGTTACCGAAATGGAAGCAAAACGAGTTGGCAGCCCCCAATCAAATGCCAAATAAAAAATTGGCGCTCGCCCGCTCAATTACCGGCAATCAAAATACATTTAAAAAGCATTTAAGCCTAATTGCCGTGGCACACGAGCAACATGGCCCGCAACAATGCCAACAAATCGCTAAATTTAATTTAATAAAAAAAGCAAGTGGCAGTCGGGCGGTACCGACTGAGGCATACCCATTCACTGTACAAACTTCAAGTATCTGGTCTCAATAGCCGCGAAATGGTTGGCATTTATACGGACAGAGAGAGAGAGAGAGAGAGAGAGAGGGACAGAGAGCAGGACAGTCGGACAGTCGGGTGGACATTGCACAAAACCAATATACCCAATTCACTCGTCGAGAAGGAGTATTAAGCGCATAAAAAATATAAATAAGCAATATACAAATGGCCAAAATGTCAATAAAAAATAAAATATTCAAAGTGATCCAAATTTTATTCAGCATCGATAATTGATGGCACTCGCTCCGTTCGACTTGCTCGTTTCGCGTTTTAATGGGTTTTAGTTCGTAATTAGCAAGCATTTGGCCAATTGGTTGGCTTAATTAGGACACATGTTAATGCAAATTATTACAGTCGGCTATGGCCGATGGCGTAATACTCCCGTCTCTACCCTGCACAGAGTGAATTTATTAGTTCTATTTATGATCAGAGTTCGTTTAGTACAAAATATGTTTGGATTATGGTAAAAGAGCAGCGAATTGATTTAATGCTCTGCCAATAGCCATTTGGGCTATTAAAGTGGCAAATGGAATTGTTGATATTTATTTCATTTCATTTCATTTGATTGGGAAATTGAAATTGTTAAAGCAGAGCAGCTAAACTGTTATACGAAACACCTGGATATGCAGCGAGCGCTGCTGCCCAGCTCAATTCAAACCGAATTCAAATGCTGCACATCAATTAAACAATAAACAAAAGCAAAAGAACATAAACAAAGCAAATAAAACAAACAAACAAACGAACGAACAAATCGCTTAAATAAACTTTGCCATTTTCGGAGTGCGCACAATTTGTCATTTCGCATTTTGCATTTTGCATTTTGCAATTTGCATGCTGTTTGCCCCCGATGAGGCGGACTGCGCTTAACCCTTGCCCTTTCGCCTTACATCCAGCACCCCCCCACCACTCCCACTCCACCTATCGAGTCTGTCTTGTTTGGCATTTGCATTTCGGAATTGTGCAGTTATTTATTATTCATTGTTTTAGTCGCATGTTGCACACATTTATTAATTTCTCTTTCACTCGTTCAATTTTTTTTTTCTCTCATTTTGTATTGCAAATTTAAATGTTTTTTTTTTTTTCGTTTTTTTTTTCATTTTGTTGTCTTTTTTGCTTTTACATGCGGATTTTAATAATTGTATGTTTTTATAATTATTTGTTTTGGTTATTCTGTATATATATTTACAACAGGCGTTAAATGTTTTCCTTATTTGTTTGCCTTACACCCTGTTACCATTTAAAATGGACTAAAGCGGGTATAGTCATGTGATAGAAGTCTTCCGCGAATCGTATATACATATAGTATATATATATATATATATTTATATAAGGGTATTTATATAAGTATATGCCTGCTTGATCCGCATGGCGAATGCATTAAGCAACGCATTGTCATACCTCACGTAATGGGCTACAGGGTATCCGCTAGTCGCAGACCCTTGCTGTGCTTCAGATATATTAGCTTAGCTTTCATTCATTCATTGTTGTTGTTGTAGTTGAGCTGTGCACCTAATTAGCCTACACTCTATCTGTCCCTCTCCATCTCTCCATCTCTTTCGCTCTCTGTGCACATACTTACAGTGCGAGCCGGTGGGCGTGGCTTAGACGCGTATCACCTCACCTGGGGCCGGCTTCGGGCAGAGGGCATCGTCGATGCTGTCGCGCAGTCGCAGCGCCGCATTCAGTTCGTCGTCGACGCTGTCGCTGGCGTTGGGGCGTGGCTGCAGATCCGCTCCAGCCGTCTGTCAGGTGGTTGGTCACATGAACATGTCCGCCGTGGTGGCGCCGCTCGACTTGCGCGGCGTGGTGGGCACGCCGTGCGGACAATGTGTACCACCAGCTCCAGCCCCAGCCCCAGCTCCAGGTCCAGCTCCAGGCCCAGCAGCCGACTTTGACTCATCCTCGAACGTCACCATCTTCTCGCTGCGCGGCTTGAGGGTCACAATTTGCAGTTGGGCTGGCGGCGGGGCGGATGGGGTGCTGGCGGCACAGAGCAGCGTCTGGGGCGGCCCCAGCTGGAGGCCGTGCGGCATGCCCATGCCCATGCCCATGCCACCCATATTGACGCCCATGTTGACGCCGACGCCCATGCCCATGGGCATGCCCATGCCGCTCATGTTGGGCGAGAAGCGGCGCGGCGGCGGCAGCGCCAGGTCGCCAACGCCGGACAAATTAAATTCGCTTATGCTGCGCGGCACAAAGTACTCCATGTGGTGCTCCGGTATGCCGGTCGAGCGGCGTATAGGTGTGTTCCGCTGGAACGCCGAGGAGGAGGCGCCGCCGACGCCGCCATGCAGGTGGCTGCGACGCGGCAGCGAGCTGTACTGGGTCAATGTGTGCGCCGGGCCAAAGAACATGGTCTGATGCTGGCCTAGACTGTTGGCCTGAGACTGAGCGCCCGTGCCGAGGGCGGCGCTGCCGCTGGCGCCCAGCATCTCGGCGCTGGGTCGTTGTCAGGAGGGCTTCGGCGTCACTGCCACCGTAACGAGAGCCAGCTCCTCCACCTTGGGCGTGACATGATCCTGCACACTGAACCGACGCAGCCACATAACAATCTCCGTCTGTATCAGGCTGAAGCACATGGCCACCACAGCCATGCCGACCAATATGTAAGCGGAGGCCGTATACAATGTCAGGGTGCCGCTGGGTGCCAGCTCGCCGAAGCCAATGGTGCCCAGCGAGGTGAAGCAGAAGTAGAGCGACTCCAGCACGCTCCAGCTCTGCAGCTTGTGGAACAATATCGCTCCGCTGGTCACATAGCAGACGAGCACGCACACACAGATCGAGATCGGCACGCTGGGCGAGCCATCCAGAGCGGTTTTGGCGCCCTGCTGCTGCTGCTGTTGTTGCTGTTGCTGCTGTTGTTGCTGCTGCTGTTGCTGCTGCTGCTGCTGCTGTTGGTAGACGGAGGGCGGCACGCCGTATTGGTGCATCTTGCCAGTCCCCGGGTGGCCGTATTGCTGGCCCTTGGCCTTGTCTGGCTTGCGGCTGCCGCTGGGTCCAGGCGTGGGGCCACTGGCGACGCTGCCCTTGACGCGCTGCCGGCGGAACAGGCAGCGCATGCCCGTGGAGAGGGCCTCGCCCATGGCGGACAGATACAGCAAGACGATGGGTATGCCGAAAAGGGCGTAGACGAGAGCAGCCACGCGGCCCCACTGAGTACGGGGTGAAATGCCGCCATAGCCTGTAATGAAAAGGGAGCTAGGATAAGTATGACAGTATAACAAATTTGAAGTAGCACAGTATAAGAGTCGTATAAGAAACTGCTGAAAGTGTGCCCATGTAAACAATTAAGTTGTAGAACAATATAAAAGTATTACAGTCCAACAGTATAGCAATACCAATAAAATAGTATATCAGTATAACAGTATGCCAGTATAACAGTATAATAGTATACCAGTACAACAGTACAGCACTCTAACAGTATAGCAGCATATCAGTGTAAACGTATAACAGTAATATACTCAGTTATACTTGGCTATTTGTACTAATCATCCCTATGATGAGTTTATATGAAATAAAATATGATCGAAGTCACAAGTTATTGTTTGTTTAGTATAACAGATTATAGAACAGTACTATATAAGTGCATGCGTAAAGGTTTCGTTATTTTGTGAACATAAATAAACGCATTCGAAATGTTGATTGATCTGAGTATAACAGTTTTCACCACATGTCTTCATTAATCTATGAAAACAAGCAAAAGAAGACTCAAAGTAAATAGTTCTTATTTGAAAAGGGTTTCCTACTAAGTATAACAGTTTATATAACAGCTCTCAGGGAACTTATAGACTAGCTGGGGGCCAGTATAACAAAGTAATCATGCTTCCCAGATATGCACGTGGATTGCTTAAAAATAGGTCAGCATTCGAGTCAGAATTCCAATTAGACGTGCCCCATAGCTCAAGTGCCATGTCAGATATTTGATTTTTTTTTTTTTTTTATATGTATACGCTTTGCTATATTTATATTACAAATGAAATATTTTTTACTATCACTTAACAATTTATACAACTCTCTGATGGCTTAGTGTTGTTTTTACTCTGTTTTTTTCTTGTTTGAATTTTTTTTTTCTTTTTCTATGTATTTTTATTTTTATTTTTAGCTTTATAGCACATTCTTGTATCTGCACATTACATTGCATTACATTACCATTGGAGTACCAGAGGGTCAGACTGAGTAATTTGCCTGCTGTTGGTGCTGCTGCTGATGCTGCTGCTTTAGCTACTGTTATACCAACTACAACATTTTTAATTTTTCCTGTGTTGGCCACAAAAAAAAAAAAAAAAAGGAAAAAAAAAAAGAAACAGCAACTTTTACGGCCAGACGTTTTGCTTTGACTCTGTCTTTGATGTTGTCGCCCATGCTGGCTGCCTGACTGCGGCTGGCCCAGCAGGAGGAGGGCAACTCTGCTCGTAGTCGTAGCCGTTATAGCCGATGGGCACGACCTAACCCAACACACGATGATGGCAACCCTACCCGAAAAGATGCTCCGGCAACGGCAACGGCAACGGCAGCGACGTCGACGGCGCCGTCTCTCGCTTCGCCTGCCTCAGCAATGAACTTTTAATGTGGAAACTTTTATAATTGAGTAAAATGTGCGTATACATATAAATGGCTTTATATATGCCAGTATGTGTGTGAGTGTGTGTGCATGTGTGTGAGTGTGTGTGAGGCGACTATGTAGCCATGTATTAAATTTTATTACTTAAAAATAAAAAGCTAGCATAGCGACAGCTATAATATCTGAGAAAAACAAGCGCCTGTCGCTAAGGGTCGACGCTTCGCCTATAAAATGCCACGCAAATAGTCCGTGCAGCATTTCAGAGCACTCCATTAGGAAACCATCTGACAATTGCGATGTAAAAGAACGCCACAAATCAGCATCAAAATTCATGAGACAAGGCAATAAAAATGCAATGCTTAGCACTCAGCGCTGCACTGCCTGCATCAAGCTGCAATCTGAATGAAACGAACTGAAAGTTTTGTGAGCCAGTAAAAGTGGAAATCATGTTTGATTCAATACAATAAATATATTTTATTTAAATTTAGTAGTTGAAGCATAAGAAACTTTCAATATCATGAAAATAGTTTAATGAAATAATAAAAAAAAAAATACATATATATATAACATTAATCAAGGTGATTAAAAAATAAAAGCAAAAATCTTTAATGACTATAACATTGGGTATACATAAAATATAAGACATAAATCCAACTGTATTATAGGTAAAATGAATAAAAAACATTTATGTTTAAGGTTTGAGAGTTAAGATATTCCAGTAAAGAGTTAGCCATCTTATAGCAATCTCTTAGCTGTCTTCCATTAAATCTCATGTCAATATTAATTGCAGTGCACCGTTATAATTGTCACTCTCGCAGATTGCCGTTTAATAGACTACAAGCTTGCATTTACAGGGTATTAAAAATTAAAACGCCGACACACACACACACACACACACACACACACACGAATGCTTTTGGATGTAGCATTAATGTAATAATACTTTAAAACCCGAAGCACGTTTAAGTGCACATCTGCCAGAGCAGCAGCTAGAGAGAGACAGAAATAGAGCGAGACAGAGAGAGGGAGAGAGAGCGAATGAAAGGAGATAGCTAAAGCTGGACCTGCAGGGATAAGGTGGACTCTGTCCACTAGCCATGAAAAAGTTGCTAAAAATTATCATCATCCATGTAGTAACTCGTCCTCGTCCTCGTCCTCGTCCCCCGCCCGCCCCCCATCCGACAGCACCTCTGCTGACTTCTCGACTGTGGGGCCGACTACAAAACACGCCTTGGAGACCTAGCCCCGCCGCCTGGCCACCCTCATTTGTATTTCATGAATTTGCACCCACAGCGAGGCACATGGCAAAAATTGTTAGTGAAAATTATAACATTTACAATATGGTCTGCATAAAATTGTATGTGGTTATAACTAACTAACTAACGGCGAGCACATGTCGGCCTCCGGATAAGGAACCATGCCCCCAGCACACACACACACACCCACCCCATCGTCGGCCCTCCAATGGCCAGGCTCCCCATCCACTGCAGTCAACACATGCAATTGGGGAGCAAAAGGCAGGCAAAGTCATAAAGATTTCTGTTTAGGCAACGGCGACCCGCAGGCCATGCAAAAACTGCCAATTATGTTTAGCAATTTTCAAGTTTTTGCTAGTAAAACTATTTGAAAAATGGTTTTTTATTATACCTCATTCAGTTGTTGATGTTGTTGTTGTTGTTGTCGTTGTTGTTGCTGTTGCCATTGGTATGGCTTAGGCTGGGTTGGGGTTGGGTTGGTTTGGGTTGGGTGGAGACAGGGGCAGTTGCGCTTCAAAGGCCGCTCAGTCATCCACATGACATGCAGATTGAAGCAGAATATTTAAAGAGCCAAATGCGACATGAGACGACAACGTTTACTTTTTTTTACTGCCGACTCAGGGGTTCGTGTCAAGGAATAAAAATTCATTTCGAAAAATATTTATATAATTTAAAATGAAAATGGTTTACGCATAAATCCATTTGTTTTTATATTCCCAACTTAGTTGTCCATGAATCTGTTTGTAATGTATAAACTGAGGGGCGTATATATGGAGAGGGAGCGTCTCATTCTCTATGACCTAAGGAGCTATAGAGAGCAGCATTAGATTTAATCTTGTTTGTCCTCTTATACCCTCCGCCCATTGGAAGTGGGAAATCGAGGTATAATGAATTTGTATATGTAACATGCAGAAGGAGGAGGCGTGGTAGACTCCGTAGAGCACATATATATTCTTGATCAAGGCGGTGATCGGCCGTACAATGTAATATGACAGTCAGTGACTTGAACAATTCAACTACTTTCCAGATTATAACAGTTAATGTAACAAATAACGAATAAATTGAAGAAAGTATAACACTTTTGTGATAAATAATTATTAATATAACAGTTTCGTTACATATACCAGTCTTCAATTTGATAACAGAATAACAAAAATTTGTTACGTACATATATCAGTCAATATAACAGTTATTATTTATCATCTAGCTCATTAGTAGGAATATATAACATTTTTATTATAACTTGATTTAGCTAATCTGCATACCAGTATAACAGTTTTGATTAGATAACATAAAAATGACCACAACTGTTTGATAAGCATTCCAATCCAGCGAACTCTTCCGAGCTTTAGTAGCTAGATTTTTTTCAATATACGTCACAGATAATTCAGAGATAAAACATCGTTATTGAGTTCTTGGCCGATTTTCCAGCTGTTCATAAACAAAGAGCGGATGATTCGAATCGCTCCTAGCCCGGGGCACCCTGTGGACGCATTCGAATGAGCGGAGTTTCGGTTTGTTGTGGAAATTTGAGTCCCTTTTTTTTTTTTTTGGTGGCGGAAGGTAGGGGCGTGGCTTCTGGCTTTGAGTTTCCGGCTCATGGCGAAAGTGGTCCGGTTCCGCTTCTGCCCAGAGGCTGGTCCAATTGTCGAGGAAGCGGAAATGCAGGGGCTACGAAGGGAGGACAGGGCTGGCGCATATTGTGCATGCAGCTACGCAACTCGCTTCATTTGATTAGTGGCCATTGATTACGATAGCCAACAACAGCAGCAGCAGCGAGAACAACAACAACAACAACAACAAATGCAAAGCAAACAACGAGCAATATCCGGCCTCACAGGCAATACTTCCAGCTTCAAAGACGCAGCTAGCCTTAGCTAGAGACCGACAGAGACTAAGCGGGGGTTAGCGGGGCAAAAGGGGGGTGGCGAGGGCACAACTCCGACCAACAAATAATAAAATATTTTACAACGGCAATTTTCAGACATAAAGTAATTACAAAATATATACAGAAGCGGGGGAAGCGAAAGGGAGAGAGAAAGAGAGAGAGAGAGACTGAGAAGGAGTCTTGGAGAAAGAGGGAGTGAGAGACTGTAGGTGCGGCTGAATTGAAACTGTGGCTCTGCGGGACCTTGGATGTGGGGCCGACTGGCGCCCGGGCTGCTGGCCACTGGGAAACGTCTCTAATAGCTAAGAAATTAATTTTCAGAAAAAGCCATTAAGAGCGAGTCACAAAAATGGCTCAAATATAAAACCAAACAATTCGCATAAATGCTATAAATGCTTTTCGCTAGGCGTGTGGGCGTGGCCGACCATGCCATGAGGCTCAAATTGTAGCCAGTTGTTGCTATCTCGCTCCAGCGCGGTCAGCTGCAGCACTTGCCGGACTTACAGCATTTTCATTAATGTGTGAGTGTAATCGTGTATGCGTGCGTGTCTGTGTCGGTGGGTGTGTGTGTCTGCTTAAGCAATGAGATTGCGACATAATCATACGTTGCGTCCTTATAGACGAGCGTTCAATAAATAAAGCGAATCAAAGAGAGACAGAGAGAGTGAGAAAGAGAGAGAGAAGTAGACAGCGGCTGATTGTGGAACTGGAATTTATGTAAATGTCATTAAAATTACATATAATCATCATAATGATATGCAGCCACAAAAGGCGACAGTAAAACATGTCATTAAACGCCTTTTAAAGGCAGCGAAAACAACAGAATCAACGAAGGCAACAACAACAGCAAACACTTTTATGACTTGCCAAATGCCAAACGCTTGAGGAATTAATTAAAAATTAAATGGCCTATTAAAATTGTTATCGAGACGCAGTGACGCCAACGTCAACGCCGACGCCGACGTCGACGTCAATGCCAGCAGAGGCCATTTAAATGGCAAACAAATGCGCTGCAAATGAAAATAAAAGCCAAGCACACACACACACACAAACGCGTACGCACGCACAAGCAATCATCCAAATACACACACATACACACGCAACGGCCATTGCAGCAATCAATCAGCGCCCATTGCTCGCCAAGGGGCGTGGCTGCGCTCGTAAAACGATGAATGCGCCTTGTCACATTGTGAAGTGACGTCAGCGACGCATAAACATGTCGAAACATGCATAAAAGGCCAACGAGAAGAGGAAGAGCACAAGCTTTTAATGTCCAAACACAAACGCACACACACACACACACACAAACACACACGCACACGCACTCAAGTGCCTTTAGATAGATAAATACATACATAAATAACGATAGAGCGGCAGCTGGAGAACGCGAGCCAACGTGTCATTAAAATCACTGTTAAACAGTTTGTCTAGTGGGCAGAACTAATTTCGACATGACTTGCCTAGTATAACAGTTGCGGACAGCATGAAAATTGAAATTGATGCAAAAATCTTGCTTGTGGTTTAATTAGATACACTCGCACATACATATATGTCTACATACATGTGCATATGTGTATGTGTATAACAGTGTGCTTAATAGATTGGTCTAATAAGTCAATTGACATTGGCAATGTGTCTATTATTAGCTTGGACTTCAATGACAGCAAGTCAATGATGAATTGATTGATGAAATGATTATGCAACAGTTGTCATTACAATTAGTATAACAGTTTAAATAAGAATGCCTTTGCTTAGATAGAGTTTGATTGAACAAATTGTATAAAAGTTTGTATAATAGTATGTATAACAGTTTAAATGACAATGATGAAATGCTTTTGCACATTTGTCATTACAGCTAGTATAACTAGTATATTTATATAGTAGTATGTATAAAAAATGTATAACAATTTGTATAACAGTTTGTATAACAGTATGTCTAGCAATGTGCATACAAGTTTGTATAACAATATGTATAACAGTTTACAATTTGCTCTACAAAAATCAAAGTATGACAATCCTAATAGTTTTCATTTTCTACATGATCATATAGTTACAATATAAACAGTATCACTTATTACAGTATTACACTTAATTTAACAATTATATATGTTGCGAATAACACAGGCGAATAGTGCTTAACACTAATTTAGGCATTACATAACATTATATGTTTACTCAACAATTGAGCAAGTGCATTTTCCTGGATATGAAATGAGTTAATGTGTTTGTATAACACTTTTCTAGCTAGCAAATTGTTCGCATTTCTTAATGCCGAAACACACAGAGAGAAAGAGAGAGAGAGAGAGAGAGACACGCGGCCAACGCATAGTTTTCAGCTGCGCTGTGCAGTTTTCTGAACAATTTGTCAGTAAGCAGAAGGTTAAGAGGCCTTGGGCCAACCGCCATGGCAGGGGGCGGGACGACATAGGGCGTGGCAAGGGGTGTGGGCGGTTGGCAACCATGTGACAGAGTGGCCACTCGAAAGGCGCTGGCAAAGGCACAGTGCTTCAAATGCTAACGGCAAGCGAACTGCTGCTGCTGCTGCTGTTGTTGTTGCTGTTGCTGCTGCAGCAGCAACTGTTGTTGTTGCTGGACCGAATGTTGCTGAGCGATGCGGCAACTGTTGTTGTTGTTCGCCATCGTGCAGCAGCAACAACTGTTTTTTCCTAATGACGAAGCAGCAACTGTTGTTACTGCAGCAATGGCAAATGTTGCTAAGACAGACGAGTTGTTGTCGTTGTTGTCGTTGTCGTTGTTGCTGTTGTAGCAATAATTAATGTTATTGTAGTCACAACTCTTGTAGTTACTGCAGCAGTGGCAAATGTTGCTGAAGCCAAATGTTGCAGCTCCAGCAGCAACTGTCGCTGCTGTTGCTGTTGCTGTTGCAGTCGCACTTTTTATGTATTGCTCGGCATTCGTAAGCATTGATATTATTGAAAGCGGCTGCTTCTGACTGGCAAAAATTTGTAGCGTATACGTAACGAGCTGTGCTCCGCTCCTGCTGCCCCCTGCTGCCCTCTGCTGCCCCCTGCTGCCTGCTCTGCCTTTAGCAGTTGCAAAGATGGATGGGCTGCAGTAAGCTGAAGCAGCTGCAGCCGTTTGCTACTGATGCTGCGTCGTAGATGAAAAACTGCAGAGTCCAGCCAGAGCCGGAGTCGGTGTTGGACTCGGAGCCACCGTCGGAGTCGTGGCCAAAGACAAAAGACTAACGGGACAGCGGGGCGTTGATTGTGGGTTGTTTTGAGTCCTTGTAAGTGTGACACATATTGAGCCTGCTGCTCCTAGTATTTGTTGTTGTTGCTGCTGTTGCTGCTGCTACTGTTGCTGTTGCTGTTGTCGTTGGCGTTGCCCAACAGCAAAGGCATTAAAAAATGCATGCAATGGGTCGAGCAGCAGCGCATAAAGTGTTGAGTGGTTCGTTACGCGCTTGTCTAACTGTGTGAGTGTGCGTGTGTGCGTGTGTGTGTCTCTGGCTGAGTGTGTGCCAAGGAATGTGGCATGGGCGTTGTCCTTGTTGTTGCTTCTACGAAATTGTTCGCATCAGCAAAATGTTGACTTATCTGTGATTGTTGTTGCCGTTGCTAGAGCTCGCTCTTGCCATTATTTGTTTTATATTTGACACCACACACAAACACACACACACACATACACACACAATGGCCGCCCACGCAACGTTCGGGCCATAAAAATGAGTGAGAATGTCAAATGTCGAATGGCGAGCAGCGAATTGCAATAAAAATAAAATAAACTGCCGCGTTTTTGCACACATAACAAGCAGCAACAATGCGACAGAAACAACACCAGCAGCAGCACCAGCGACAACAACAACAACTACAATAAGCGGACAAACAATGGGAACAACAACAGGCCGCAACAGCCAATTGGGTCGAAGCTATGCCCCAGTGGGTGCCACTCGGACCCAAGTGTCCGGCCATAGATTTTGGCGGCACGTGTCGCAAATTATAGTTGCCAGTCAACCAATAACAACAGCAGCAACAGCAACACCAACAACAACAGACGGCAACGCATACAAATTGTGTAATAATAATATTACATATTACATACAACAAAACGTGACGCCTGTCATAGGTCAGGTCTGAGGCAGGCGACACTGACGAGAATGCGAATGCGAATGGGAATCAGAATGCGAATGAGAATGCCAATGGGAAGGAGAAGGAGCATGGCAATGAGGAGACGTACGTATGTGTGCGGCGGTGGTGAATGAATTGCGAATGTGTTGGCAGCTGCAGCTGGCGTCCATTTGCGGCAATCGTTTCAAATAATGGACAACAACGAAATGTTTAATAAAGTTGTCAATATCAAATGGCAGAGGGGCGGGGCCAGCAATGCAAATAAGTAGGCAACATAAACAATATTTAAAGTTGATTATGCGGTTGAACGAAGGCAGATAGCGAGAGAGAGAGAGAGAGAGAGAGAGAGAGAGAGAGAGAGAGAGAGAGAGAGAGAGAGAGTAAGTGAGACAGAGCAAGAGAGGAAGATGCAGAAAGTCAGATTAAAGGGACACATTAAGGTAATAAAAAAACGGGCGAGAGTTAAGCTTTATAGTAAGACCCATTAAAAGCAAACGAGCAATAAGACGAGAGAAAGTATGAATAGAGAAATGTAGTGTAAAGAGGAAAAGCAGAGGAACAAGTGAGACAGCGAGAAAAACAGATAAACTATTAGGCCGTGAAGTCAGTGGTAAGTAATTGAAATCTAGTGAAAATGAGAATAAAAGTAAACGAAGTGCAGACAACATGTAATAAGCTAGAGCAGGAGTTAGAAATTAACCCAGAAAGAGAGAGAGAGAGAGAGAGAGAGAGCATAAAAAAGAGAATGATTTTGGGAGAGAAGAACGGGATAAGCCTAAACTATGTAGTCAGCCCACACTCCTTAAAGAAATATCTCTGATATTAGGAAATATCAAAATACCAAAAATACTCTTATCTAAATTTCTATTAAAAATAACTAAAATAATACAAAAAAAAAAAATAATAATAATAATAATAATATAAATAAAATAATTATAGCCTGCTTTTCCATTTCTCTATACATGATCTATTAATAATCCCTAAGACTGTTTGGGGGCGTGGCATATAAAAAATATACTTTAAAGCATTAAGCTGAAGGGTTTTTGGGGCTTTCAGTTACGTTACTTTAGACTCATTCTAAACGCTGAATGTCTGCCTCTACTAGGAAAGAGGATATATGTATAATTAAATTCAAGAAATGAGGAGCAAGTGAGGAAAAAGTAATGCAAGGAAATAGAGCGAAAAGTAAGAAATTATGAAATTAAACTGCCAGAAAAAAAGAATCAAAAAATCATTTACCAAAGAAATCAATGCTCAATCAGAACTTAAAAAAAAAAAAAAAAAAAAAAAAAAAACTGGATTAACGTTAAACTTTATAAAAAGAAAAAGAGGAGTAGAGCCAAGCAAACCTGCAACAAACATGCATAGAGAAATAAATAGGCAAATGAAGAGAAAAATGCACACCTTAAATTGATGGAAATTGTTAGAGACAAAGGTGAGCTTAAGCGAGTTAAGAATGCAGAAGTCGAACGGGAGTTCCAGCTAAAGCGCCTTAGCAACAATAGAAAATCCTATGAGAAACGAAAGAAAAATAATAATATTTATTCTTAATTCGAAACAGACTTTGTAGATATTTTCAGTTGCCAAACTGTTTGATCTGATGCAGTTTTATTTTATATTTCCAACACTGAGTGGGCTTGGCCAAGAGGATTTCACTTGAAGCGCTGATGCGTGTCTAAGCTACGTTCGAAGTGCTGGTGCGTATCTCTGCTTAAGCTAATTGTACGACAAACGCACGCAATTGCAATAGAATAACAACAACAACAGCAGCAGAAGCAGCAGGAGTAGTAGAAGGAGCAGCAGCAGGAGCAGCATCAAAGGCGACGTCAGCTGTCGGCTGAGGCGTGAAGCGTACCTCAAAATCTGACCAAGAGCAGGTAAATGCACAAGTGTGCGCATGTGTATGTGTGTGTGTGTGTGTGTGTGTGTGCTTGGTAGTTATTGTGCATTCAGGCTTGACCCTAATGCGCTTTAAGAAATGTGTGAATGAATGTTAAGCGCCAGCCAGAAAAGTTATTTATCTAGAGCTTGGCACAGCTTAAGTAATTTTTTGAAGCAGCAAAGTTTTATTTTCCTTCTATTTGAATGTTGAGCTGCTCAAGTGCAGTTGCGAGAAAAGTGCTTTTCTTTCTTGTTTCAGACTTAATCATATAGTCAGCATTATAATCCCATTTCTAATCAACGTTTCAATAGAAATTTGGCCAGCAATCATAAGTGTGACTCAATTGTGAACACATCAACAGCAATCATCGAACACTTTTTGCAACCATTTTCGAAAGCAATCCAAATTGAATACCAATTAGTCGGAGAGCCAAGAAATCGGACGATGCAGGCAAGAAGAGTTTAGTGCGGCAGCTGGGAGCTGGGGAGTTGGGGAGTTGGGAGAGAAAACCTTGTCGACGCCGGCTGAATGAATAATAAAAGAATCAATTAAGAGATTTGCATGTCGCAGGGCGACTAATTGAGCCCAGACGCTGTGCGCTGGGAGCGCAGTGCGAAGCGACGCAAATTAATTCTAATCAATTTATAATAAGCAGTCAAACAGGTGAAGGGTAAACAAATTTGTGGACACGACTGTGGGCGCCGCTGGTGTTCGCAGTGCAATGGCAATAAGTGAATTGCCGCTGTCACAGTCATAATTACGTTATGTGAACAGGCCTGTGCAACAGAGAGAGAGAGAGAGAAAGCAAGGGAGAGAGAGAGAGACAGAAGTCCAACTCAGTTGGGTTTACACACGCACACACACACACACACAGCTTCTCATTAAAGCCGCAGCACATGGCTGTCAGCAATCCTGAAAGACATAAATCAAAACGGCGACACATTGTAGAAAGAGGACGCAAGAGAGAGCAGTGTTTGCTATGTGTGTGTGTGTGTGTGTGTGGCACAATCAATAGAGTGTGTGTGCGTACTCAATAGAAGCGCATTTGCTGGCTGCCTAGATGTTTATATTTATGCCCACATATGTGTTAATTTTATTACTTTACAAACACTGAGGGCGTTCGCAAAACACACACAAACACACCCACACACACACACACACACACACACACATACTCACTCACTCGCACTCGCAACTCACGCAAAATGCATGCGTTTACATGGCGTATGCGCGATATTAATTTGCCATAATCTCGACTCGTTTATTAGCGCAAATAAATTGAAATTGTTATTGGCGGCATTGTTGCCGCACGCGCGACCCATGAATTATTATATTCATTTCATGCCGCATTCGGCCCGAATCCTGCCCGCATCGCCTTTGCGCTGTCATTAGTTAAAGCCGCCTGAAAAATTATTGAAACACCAAATGGCATTTTTATGCGACCGACAAAAACGAAAACGAAGCAGATACATGTGCAATTTATCGAAAAGTATCGAATGCACAGACTCTCGATTACCAAATGCACAACATTCGGCTGGGTACATCAGCTACAAGCAAAGCCATTAGGGGCTGCTCCATTGAGAGCTCTGATTGCATGTGTGAGTAGTGATGGCACGATTAATCATATGGGTTGCAAGTAATTGAAACCATAAACCAAAAATAAATATTTACATATGTATATTTGTTGAGCACTTAATACACTTTTACAATAGAATATATTGAAAAAAAGAAATATTTTAAAAATCAGTTAATACATGATTAAACGATTAATGTAAATTAATTATCACACAGCATAAATTAATATGATTCAATAATCGATTTTGTTTGCCATCACACGGCGTGAGAAACACTTTATGATTTACTGGAACGATTGAGATAGGACTGAACTTATTTGTCCGTCTGAAGTGCTTTCATTTTTATATCAGATCTTGCTCAAGTCCCTTGCCTCGATCGTTCCTAAAATCGATCGTATTGATATTGGAGGTGAATAGAATTTCCCACAGGAGTACCATATAATATTTCCATATACTATCATGTTTCCCAAGCAGCATCTCTGTTAACATCTTTTCGTCTCTCACTCTCTCTCTCTCTCTCTCTCTCTCTCTCTCTCTCTCTCTCTCTCTCTCTCTCTCTCTCTCTCTCTCTCTCTCTCTCTCTCTCTCTCCCTTCTCTCATTCTTTCTTGCTCTCTCTCTCTCTCCCTCCGTCTCCCACTCTCTCCTTCTCTCTCTCTCCCTCGCTCTCTCCCTCTCAACCATGGAAAACAATCGCTTCTCATGTGTTTCATTATATTGCTCAAGCTTCAACTCAGCTCCTTTGCCGTGTTTATTGTTGAATTAGCTGGGACATTTCCTATGCTATGCTTATCGCCTCAATGTTACCTTTTCTTGACATCCGGGTCTGTTCATGGTTCAATGCAGCCGCAAATTGCCTTGCGTCACCACATCAAATTAGTTTCACAGCTCAATCTGTCCAGCTCAGCGCGCATTAGTCGTTGATTTTGTTATGCTTATCTCTGGCATTTCTATCTAAAATTTGAGCTAGCCAAGAGTTGTGGGTCATTTAAGTAACTGTTACCCATTGGTTATGTCACTTAACTGCCTTTGCCATATTCGACTTTGTCAAATCTTTATTATCTTTATTATCAAATAATTATATATTTCCAGCTCTCATGTGTGTGTGTGTGCTGATATACTTGAGCTAATTATAAAGTCACATTTCAATTTGGCTTAGTCATCTTAACTTAGCTCATCACTTCAGTCAAACTCTGCACAAATTTAAGCCAAAAGATAGAGTATAAAAAAGTCCAACAAATACTGCAGCTAAAACAATATGGATTGAATTAAATTGGTTTGCTGCTTAAGCGATTTAGTGGTTAACAAAAAAGGGGGAAAAAAACGGTAGCACAGCTGTCGCCTGGTTACAGCCGTTGCCACCTGGGTGCAATCAATCAGGCAGCGAAAGCTCTTAAACTGCATAAACGGCTCATTAGATGTGGCTGCCACAAAACGTGTCGCGTATAAAACTGTCGAGGCATGACGCCTATACAGATTCGTATCTGATCTCTGAGCGGATTTACGTGCAAATGCAGGCAGCACTTGAATGGAGGAGAAACACACACACATACACTCCCTCTCTCTGCCTCTCTCTCTCTCTATCTCTCTATCTCTCTCTCTCTCTCTCTCTGTTTGTGTGCGTTGGTGTGTATTATAACTGCGACATTGCACTTAAGTTGTTTGGCGTCTAGTCTAGCTAGCGAACTCGAAGCCCATAACTTATGCTTCATGTGCGGCAGCCCCAAAAAGTAGGCAATGAAATTTGTTTTATGCGCCAATTGCTGACAAACACAGCGGCCATTAGGCAGACAGCCAAATCAGACAGTCAGACACGCCGGCACTCAGACAACCAGGCAATTTATTAGACAGTTAGTGAGTCGTTCATTTGATTAAAGAGAATAGAGCCTGTGGCCCGCGGCCCGCGGCCCGTGGCTGTGTCAGGAGAAAAACATTTTAATTGAAAGGTGTATTCCATCCGGGCTAAGAGGACTCGCTCGTCAGCTGCCAGATCCATTAAAAAGAGCTCAAGAGCCCGGCTAAAGCCAGTCAGCAGCTTGCTCGAAATACGCATAATGAGCAAATGCCACGGTAATCGATTTGAGTTAACCAATTCGGGCTAATAGCCCTGGTTACAGTTTTTGGCATTGACTCCGAGACTGTGGCTTAGCTCTGGCTCCTTGCGGTTGCCTTAATGCGCGCTAAGCGCATTAACAACAGCGTCTAACGAATGGGGCAAAACAACAGGGTGTACTCGAGCCGGGTAGGGCTGACTGGCGAAATACCCTGTAGCTCGGATGGCTGAATGCGCTAAAGAAGCTTCAATATTATTTATAAATGAGATTTGTTAAAAGTTAACATACTATGACATAACATTAATACATTTATCGATAAATTTTATTTTATTACAAATCTTATTTCGATATGAAATAGTAAAAACAAGTGATTGACAATTAAATATATCTATACTAACCAAAATATTTTTTAAAATGTATAATTGAAAGAAATCATAAAAATAAGTATCGATACTTATCGAAATATAAATTGCTCAAATATCAAAATAAATATCTTCGTAAGAATCTACATACTAAATAGCACAAATATTGATCAGTATTTTGCAACCAATATACCCGTTGCTAAACATTTCTACTGGGTATGGGATATAACAAATAACAAAACTTTGAGCTGCAACTTTGGGCAACACAGCAAGGTGGAGTCAGGTGCAGGGGAGCAGAGGAGCTGGGCAAATAATAACTCAAGCTCGATTTAGTTTTTGTAGCATGCGAGTGCGCGTGAGTGTATGTGTGTGTCTGTGTGTGTGTGTGCTTGAACCCCATGGCAAATCCCCAGACGCTGGCTATTTATTATATTTATAGAAAACACATTAACTCGGTTTTACAGTTGCTGAGGACGGAGCTGGGCCAAGCATAAAAACAATCAAAATCCCACAGACGAACATGTGCCCCACGAAAACGCATTTTGCTTAAATTGTTTCATAATTGATTGATGTGCAGGCAAACACAAACACACACACGCACGCAAGAGAAACTGCGTGAGAAAGAGAGAGAGAGGGAGCGTGACAGAGTGAGACAGTTCCGCAGATACAATCAGTCTGATATATAGATACAATATACAAGGGTCTGCGGGACAGCTTAGGCCACTCCAATGATTGCTTTTTGGGCTGCAATTCCTGGCCAGATCCTGGCACAATTCCATCCAGCCAGCAGCCAGCATAGGGCAACGTATGTGTCCTGGATTGCCTTTTTTTCTGTTTTACTGTTTGCCTGTATTGCATTTGTTTTGTTTGCTTTTGTAATTTCTGGCCCAGCTGCCAGCCGCAGATCGTTTTGGCCGTTCGCTGTCTGATGTCAAAATAATTTCGCCACACACGAAGGAGGCGGTTTGTTGTGGTAAGGGGCGTGGCCAATGCCACAGCAAGCTGAGTTATTTAGACAGTGACCGATTTTGGATGGCCAAAGCCATTCGGCCTCAGCCTCAGCCTGTGCCTCGCTGCCCCACTGCCCTACTGCCCCACCGCCACGGCGCGTGTCCAAAATTGAGTTTTGATTTGAAACCCAATTTCCCATAATGCGATGCGCGACAAATGACAACGGCTAGCTATCACCGATTGTCACAATTCGATTGATTCAGTTGCCACTAGACACAGACTCACATATATATAAATAGATTTTATATAACATATATATAAATGCTTTGGGGTCAACCGCTTGTCCGAACGTTGGCCACGAAGCATTCGCTGCTTTTGATGTTTCTTTGCGTTTGACTAGCTTCATTTAATGTACCCGAAATGCTAAAAACCGCAGCAACTTGAATGTGTGTGTGTGTGTGTGTGGCCATTTGCGGTTGTGTGTGTGTGTGTGCATTGACCACTTGACAGCGCTCGACGCATGTAATTGATCTGAGCTGCATAACTTAGTCTAGCCACAAATTCACAGACATGCCCACACACTCACACATACACACACATGCATACACACATATAATACGCTTCAGTTTAAGCACAGTCGATTTCTATATAACTGTCGTCAATAACAAAGCTGTCAAGGCAAGAAATTCTCTTCCCTTTTTTAGTTATATATATATATATATACATATATATATATATATATATATATATAGTATATATATATATACATATATATATACATATATATATATATATATATATATATATATATATATATATATATATATATATATATATATATATATATATATATGTATATATAGAAACCAGATAATTCTAAATGGCAAGGGAATTAGTTTTGTTTTTTTTTTTCGATTTACACAGAAATTCAAATTATCGTGAATTATTGAGAATGAATTTCTATCGAGAGGATAGAATTTTCGATTTATCGAATTAGCGGAGTACAAATTATCGAGACTCGACTGTATTTAAAGTATTAACAAAATGGTCAGCAGTATTTAGTTCTTTTTTTCTTTTTTTTTCTGTCTCTCTCTCTTTCTCTCTCTCTCTCCCTCCTTCTCTCTTTCTCTCTCTCTCCCTCCTTCTCTCTCTCTCTCTCTCTCTCTCTCACTCTCTTTTCAGGTGCTCTCTCATGTGATTTTGCACATCTGACTCATGGAATGCACATTATCATTAAAACTTCATTTAATGACGATCCATTATTATTATTTAATTAGTCACTCCAAAGGACGATTGTACACGCCATTAAATGGACAAATGCATCTCAAACTGAATCATTATTGTCCCTAAATTCTGCTGTTAATTCATCCCTGCCAGTATTTAAAACCAAACTCAAAAATCAGCCATAAATGGATTGTCGATAAATGCAGTGCTATAAACTCAAGGTTATAAACCATTAAAAACAAAACACCCTTTATATATATTTTTACTCTAGCCAGTATTTTAACAAATAAGTTAGTTTTAATGTACATACTATTTCTAAACTGTAAATAAATGTAAACGAAACTTGACCTTTCTTTTCTTGGTTCGCATTATAAGCAAAAGACATCAAGGAAATCTGTATTCTATTTACGGGCCTTGATGCTCCGTAATGGAAGGGTAGGAAAATAATATTTGTATACACCCTTATATATATGGGTATATCTATATACAATATATATATGTAAGTAAAAATAAATGATATATGTAAATGTAACAATTATTTTGTATATATTATAAGAAATCTGGTATTAATTTAGTAAACGGAGTATTGAGAATATAATGATACAACTCTAACAACCTCAAAGCACGGTGATTACATAAACTTTTTTTTAATCACTAGCGTGTTTAGTCCATCTTCTCAAATTGTCTTCTTGAGGTGCTGTTGCCATCCTGTATAACCAGATATCAGGCAGTACATATAGTACGATCTGGCGCACCTGCATTTCTATTTATTTTTGCATGGCTCTGTCTAAAAAAAAAAAAAGAAAGAAAAACACCCTCTCTATACACCCATACACTCATAAACTATCTCTTTCTATCCGCATAATATTGTTAATTAGAATGCCTAATTAATTTAGTTCAGCGACATATTTAATCGCTTATTAATGACTTGTGCTGCTCTGCTAATCAGCTGTGTACGAGACAGCAAATCAACTCAATGGAATCGTTCGCAGGAGCAAGGACTACAAGGACTGCCTCGCTCACGGATCAGCAGCTCGCAGTTAATCAAACTTGGTCGCTGCTCTGCGAACTGCGTTCGATATGCATACGCCATGTGCGATTGCTCTATAAATAAGTTATTGGCCAGCCTCTAAGCGCGTTCCATGCTGTAATTTCCTCTGGCACAACAAATTGTTCATGCCCTGGCGAAGAAGGCGAGTCATAAAAAAGGAAAAGCATGCTCATTGCTGGAACAAGACAGAGAGAGAGAGAGAGAGAGAGAGAGAGAGAGGGAGAGAGAGAGAGGGAGATAGACAAAAAGTTGGAGCCTGCGTTAAATTAATGATATTTTACATACATCTTAATTGCGTGTCTCTGGCTTTTTGTTGGCGCTCTGCGCCTGTCAGCCAAATTGCTTAGCCCTCGAGCTGCTTATAATTTATTGAAATCGCGGCCAGCCAACGGCAGAGGCAAAAGCCAGAGCCAGGCCTACAATCGCCAATGCCCAGAGACCCTTCAGCTTGACTGTTCGTGTCGCCAATTTGGGGGAAATTGCAAAATCAACGCGCTCGTAAATTGAAAAATCTTGTCAAGTGGGCGGACGAGACAAAAACAAACACAAAAAACAAATACAAAAAAATACAAAAAGAAAAAAAAAAAAAAAACAAGGCACCAATAACAACAACAAGGAGAGTGAGAGACAAAATATAGACGAGGCTTGGCCTTTGCCGCCCGTTGACAGTTTGTTAATTAAAACCAGCAGCTGGGCAGGCGGCGGTCAACTGGTCATCCAGTCATCCAGTCATCCACTCAACCGGTCAGCTGTGCACTGAGGCGCTCAGTCAACGTCTCAAACGCACACACTCCGGCCCTATTGCCCTGCCCAACATCCCGCACACACCTAACGCCCACAGTGTCTGTTGGAACCCGGAACCCATTGCAAACAGAAAGAGAGCGAGGGGGAGGGAGAGAGATAGGAGAAGAGAGCGTGAGCTCTGCAGTTGGCAGACGGAAAACGTCAGTAGTCGAAGTGCTAATAAATTCCCCAACAGTCGATTGTGAGCTGTGACACCAAGAGAGGAACAATGTGCGAAAGGCGGGCCAAGCGGGTTGGGTGGGGGGCTGTAGGCGGGTCCCGTTCGGTTCCCAGTTGCTCTACTCACCTATCGTTGTAATTAATGTCAGGGAGTAGAGAAATGCCGAGGCGTAGGTCCATTTGTGCGTCGGTGCATTCATTTGCACACCGCCTGGCTGATAGACCTTCGATTGGCGCACTGCTCGCAGCAGCGTGTCCTGCAAGAGCAAAGCCAACGATACACGCGCATGGATTTAGCGGGGGATTTGGATTATTAATTGGAGTGTAAACGCACCTGGAACAATTGCACCTCCTGGGCGGCCAGCCGTGTCCAGTTCTCCTTGTAAAGTATGTTCAGATCCTCGGTTATGGACCACAGTCGATCAACGGTTCTATCATAATCGATAGATTACTCGATACATTATCGTCTCTATTTTATTGCAAAATCGAACTCACCTGGAACGTATCTCAGCATTCGCTAGCTCGGTGCGCGGATAGGGCTTGGAGGCGGCCACAGCAGTCTCTAGAGCTGTCCCGTCCTCCAGTTCGCCTTCGAGTGTTACGAATATGATGGAGCCCATGGCCGTGTAGAGCAATACCAATAGCAAAACACCTGGCGGAGAGCAAGAGAAGGAAGGAGAGGGAAAGACGAATTACAATAGTTATCTTAAGATAAGAGATGTGCACCAACGCACGTACAGTCGGACGTACAGTCCTACTGACCGTCGGATGGACTGTTGGACGAACTGTTGGACGAACAGCCGGACGGACTGTCGGACGGACTGTCGGACGGACTGTCGGACGGACTGTCTTACGAATAGTCGGAAAAACAGTCAGTGGACAGTCGGAATGTCTGTTAGACGAGCAGTCGGATGGAATATTAGACGAATATTCAGACGGACTATCGGAGGAATAATCACACGGACTGTGAAACAAACAGTCGGGCGGACTGTCTCAAGAATAATCAGCAGCACTAGAGAACAAAAAGCGGGGCAGACTGTCGGACAAACAGTCGGACGAACAGTGAGACGGACTCTCGGACGAACAGTCGGATGGAATATTAGCCGAACATTCAGACGGACTGTCGGACGAACAGCCGGAGACAGGAATATTTGGAATTACTGTGGGACAAACCTAAGGACGGACCAGCAATACGGACCCTGCATGAATTTACCAATTTACTCTTTATCCCCACGTAAAACTGCATTAAATCTCAAATCGTTTTCATTCGTGGCTAACATTGACCTATAAACGTAAATTGGCTGCGACTTTAACGTATACTCGAAACGGAATAGGGCTACGCCTGAAGCTCACTCGAGATGCCTCCACAATGCTGCTAGCAGCCGTGCCGAACTGAGTACGGGTTGTTCCACGGCTGGTTGTGTCAACGGCAATGGCAATAGAGCCGTTGCAGTTCTGGCTGTGCGGTACTTGAGGCACCGTAAGGGTCCACTCACCTGTCGCTGATATGCAATGCGATTTAGGCGCTTTTTGGCAGCCGCATAGGCCGCCGCCGGCATCCCGTTGCTTGTCCGCCTTCGATGCGGATGAGCCGCTGGCGCCCGCACCACTGCCGACCGAAGTGCCAGCGCCACTCTGAGCGCCATTTGTGGCGCCGCCTGCGAAGCACATATTTGAGCCGCTCTGGCGACCAATTCGCGAACTGCTGCCAGCCACGTTTTCAGCTCTTGTTGAGATGTTGCTGCTGCTGTTGTTACTGTTGATGTTGCTGCTGTTGTTGATGTTGCTGTTGTTACTGTTGCTGTTGTGAAAGGTGGCCAGAGGCAGTGACAAATTTTTGTTCATTCTACCACGAAACGAGGCAATCAACGTGAGCTTCGCCTCCTGCAGTCAATCAATCAGGCTAAGCCCACGCGTTGGCCAAATGAGCAACTGGTTAAATGATCAGCGGATCAAATGACCAACACGACCAGACTGACCAAACGCACCAAATGAGAGCGAATGCCCAATGAACGAATGAACGTATGGCAATCAAATCAAAAGCTTTGGCGCCTCATGTGGCACGTAATTTGCATCCTCTTCGACTCCTGCAGCCGCCGGCTTTTACCGCCTTTTTTGTCGCAACACGTTATTATGTGACCGTCATAAAACGTTGTCGACAGCAATGAAATTGTTGCAGTTGTTGTTGTTGTTGTTGTTGTTGCTGTTACTGTTGTTGTGCTGCTGTTGTTACTGTCGTTCTTGCGCGGAAATGTTTTTGGGCCAAAATTGTCGCCGGATGCTGCAAATGCAAAATATTTTTTGTGTGAAAAAAGAACTCTGACGGAATGAAAATGAAAATTGCTATTCGGGGCACACACAAAAAGTACACACACACACACACACAGACACGGACGCACGCACACAGATGGCTATGGTGTAGACAAATTGCATGGCAAATGTTGTGTAATTGACTTAGCCGCAAGCGGGGAGTAAAAGTTATTGCAACAACGGACTTATTAAGCCGATACATCTAATGCCCTACAACAGCATGCCCCAAGGCGGCTGACAACGGACATGCGAGCCGAGTGGACTCGACTGAAGTGTTATACAATTCATTCCTACTGGCTGGCTATTTATTATTCACAATAGCTATTGGCTGGACAAACAACGTGTTAGCTAACTTGGCTCGCTGGGCTTCAGTCCATCTCCAAGGAGAAATCGTGACAACAACATTTTATTATTAGCAAATCACGTGTGTAGCACTCGTGCGAATTGAAGGTTTTATTATCCTGGCAATCAAATTGTCAAATGAAAAACTCAAATTTCGAAATTCCTCACAAGTTTCGCCCTATGCACAGCAGCAGTTGACTGACATTTGAATTGTCTGTGATGCAGCTTCCTGCTTCTAACCTGGCTATCATATTGTATCAAGTTCAATTGCAAGCATGACACGAGCCGAGCCGAGGCAGCAGCAAGTGTGCAGCAGCTCTAGTCGAATGCCTGACACCTCTCACTGCCAGCAGCTTGAGGAGCACAATGAATGCAAGTGCCTTTGTTGGCATTTGACAGCAGTTCAAGTCGTTGTTATCAATTATGCTCGAATTGAAAGTTGCAATGAGTTGACTAATTCGAAACTTTATTTGGGAATAGCTAGAGCAAGAGGAGAGAGAGAGAGAGAGAGAGAGAGAGAGAGAGAGAGAGAGAGAGAGAGAGAGAGAGAGAGTGAATAGAGAAGCGTCAGAACATTGTACATAGTTAGCGCAAGTCAATTAAGCTCGCATGTTAATGTTAAGTGTGACAGAAATGTTAACTTGAACAGCGCCCAAAGCTGTTAACTGACAGTTAAACTGACGGAGAGATTTACTTGATGGGAATGCAGGAAGTGAACTTAGTTGAAGTGAAAATAAGCCTAGAACATACATTCAAAATAAATTGAATTGAAATGAGTTTTGTATAATATAAATATCTTAAATATATTTTGACTATATTAAATATGTATAAGCTGTATTGAGCACCAAATTCTGGGCAACAAAATTAGGTATTAGTATATTATATTTAATTTAATAGTTATTTATAATTTAAGTAAATCATATTAAATTTAATGATGCCACAAATAATTTATGCATGAAAATACTAGTGTAACTGGGCACCAAATCTGTATATTTATATATAAATTAATACATATATTTATTCATAAATTATATAATTTGCACTCGTTTACAATTTAATATATTTACATGTACAATATAAGCACATATTTATATTTATACATATATTGTATACATATATATAATTTAGTTAATATATATCATCATATATAAATATTTATTGAAAAGTTAATCTCATACATATTTTGTCTCTTGCCTAGCTAATGTACTCCCAGTTTATAGAGTAACTGGAACAACAGCAGCAGCAACAACAACTGTGTTCTGTGTGTTTATGTTAACTGAGTGTGCGGCCGTCTGTGTGGGCAGATGACGCCAACGCGTTATCTGATAAACGTGAAGATGGCCAAACATTTAAATTAAAGATTGTCCGCCAAGCACAAAAAGTTGTCGAGTTGCTATTGCTGCTGCTGCTGTTGTTGTTGTTGCTGCTGCTGAGCACGTGTGCTGCCATTTTCATTCATTCAATGGCACTTCAATTAGGACAGAAAGTTAGCATTTTGCTGCTGTTGCTGCTGCTGCTGCTACTGCTCCTGCTCCTGGTGTGTGCTTTGCTTATGACGGGCATTTTTGCTGGCTCATTCGCAATGCTAATTACAAAATACCAACGTATAATCACGTCACGTTTTCCACACATTCACTCAGCTACCTAAAATACAAACTACAACAAAAAAGAAAAGAGAAACAGAGCTCGACAGATACAGAGAGAGACAGATACAGAGAGAGAGTGAGAGAGAGAGAGTGCTACAACGGCAGATTTAAGAATTATTGCAATGATAGGCACAATGTGAATTATGGCTATAACGAGACCTATATTAAATGAATCAAACGAATTAGCAAATGTCTAATATCACTTATTTGATACACAAACACACACCCACACACACACGCTCATTTTCATATCATTTAATTTTGCTTTTAATTTAATTCAGAATTAATTTGCAAATAGATTGCAGTAAATCCTATAGGCTGATGCTCGTTCATATTTGAGAGATCTTGAAAGGGCTGCATTGATCAGAGCAAGGATGCATCTTGACTTGAGCTCTTTAGAGAAAACTCCCTTATGATACGTGTATATATGTCAATTATGATATATATATATGTACATATGTAATTTCAGAAGAAGCCATTCAAACAAACCTTTTGTGCATTTTATGCATGAAGTATTTCAATCTTTGAAGCAATTGTATATATATATATATAATATATATGTAATGTACACACATAAGCTGCTTAAGTCTTAAACGACAATCACTTAAAATCTACTGTCAATTAATGCGCCCAGTTAAGACAGCAAAACCAGTCGAGGCACAGCAATGATTATTGATATAAGCGCATTTACAGTGCGCAGAGCAAAGGATTTGAAGAGAGAGCAGACTGCGAACAAAGCGCCAACTGGCAGACAAAGCTAAGTACAGCCATTGATGGCCAGACAAAGGCAGCAGGTTAAAGGCCAAGCCAAATGGAAAATCATAAAATATGTGTGAGCATATAAATATACATATAAATAAATATATGTACGCATTTCAACTTATTTTCAAATATATATTTATAGAACTGAGTCCAAACTAAAATTCTGCTTGAATAATAGAGGAAAAACTTTCAATGGTCAGTAGCTTTAGTCCAGTCTAGAGCAAAGGGCTAGCTATAGCTAGTCGAATATTGTTGGCCCTAAGATCAAATTCAAGTTTATTAGTTCTAATCAGATTTAACAACGTTGGAAAAATATATAAATTTGCTAGCCAGACGGCTAGCTGAAAAGCCAATGGAAAGACGTCTCAAAATTTGCCAGCCATCAGATCTCCCCAAAAGGATAATCCAGTAGAATATTAATTAATCAACATAAAAAATAAAAAAAATATATAATTTTACAAAATTATAAAAATTGAATTTTAAAAAAATAATAATAATATTAATATATGTATATGTATATGTAATATGTCATATAAAAAATATATATAATTATAAAAAATTATACAAAATAGAATATTAAAAAAAAAAATATAATAATAATAATAATATTAATATATCATCTTAAATTTTGTTGTGCAAAACTAGATAAAATATGCAAATTTTTGCAAAAAAAAAAAAAAAAAAAAAAAAAAAAAAAAAAAAAAAAAAAAATTATTATAATAATAATTATAATAATAAGAATAACAATAAATAAAATAAAATTTATTATTTCTAATAGATGCAATCAGATGCATTGAGCCAGAAACAGTCCTTGGCCATATTTTAGCAAAAACAGTGGGCTTGCTACACTTGAACTGCAATATGTGAGAGAGCAGCAATAATTACCTAGTTCCTATGAACTATATATATATATGTATATAGAGATGCTTCCCACTTCATAGGCTGCAAGAGCAGCAAAAATATGCCTCTACAAATATATGTATTGTAGCAGCGCAATTCAGTACCCACTGCGGCAGGATATTTAAGGTTCGGCTCGTGATGTGCACATTTTCTATCTGACTTGTTCATTTAATCTGCCTCTCAATGGCTGCGTTGCGCCTGTGAGTACAGATGTCAATCACATGCGCTCAGTCAGAAACTGTCTTGGCATGTTTCATCAAAAATATTTCGGATATTTTCGTTTGGGCCATTATGACGCTTGAATGGTTGCCTCTACTTCAGTCATTCTGCTGTCAGTCTCTCTCGCTCTCTCTTTCGTTCTCTCTCTCTCTCTCTTTATCTGTTGGTTGGTTTGTTTGGCATAATTCTCGATTCTATAAATGAACATCCTTCACATGTGTCGATTAGTGTTTTCATTTCAATTTTATTTTTACATTTCAGTTCAAGCTGCTGGGCCTGGGCTTAATTCAGCTCGACTCAACTCGCTTGAGTATTTGCGATTGGCCCATATGGCTGGCACTGGCACCGGCACTCTTTTGACAGTCGCTGCTGTTTAATCACGCCCATAGACCAGCCCATTCTCACACTCACACTCACACACACACACAGTGCCGCAGGAAGACAGCAACACAGCGGCAGACAGCTACCATCATGCATATTGAGTGCTCGGCTCTGACATTCGATACACATTCATCGCACCTTTTTAATTGCTGACATTTATTGAACGCTTGCTGCTTGCCGCTTGCCGTGTGTTAAATCTACCGTGAGCACACAGCAGAAAGCACCTGAATGCTCCAATGTGTATATACCAGTATACCAGACGTATGTATTCATATGTGTGCGTGCGTGTGTGTGTGTGCCTTTGACTTAAGTGCAAACTTATGCCAATTATGTGCAGCTTTTGCCTGCCATGTAGCGCCTTTTCTTTGCTCTGTCATGAAACCCAACGCAGACAAGCAGCAGGTGTGACAGAAAAAGTAAGAGTCTTCCACTAGGAAGCATCTTTAGATGAGATACCCTGTGCAAGAGCTGTTTCAATTGAAGTCGATATAGTTGTATCTAATTTGATTAAATTATAATAAATTTATTTAAATTTGAAAATTGATTTATTTACGTTTATTTAAATTTATTTTGATAGGAAATTAATGGTTTTTTTTTTGTTGTTTTTTTTTTATTATTTTAAAAGCTTAGAAACAAAGCTGTTAAGTCAACCGATGTATTGATGACTGAAACCATTGATGACTGGTTCTATCGGTTGCTATCGATATTTTTGTTTAAAAATATATTTATATCGAAATATTTTTGCGATAATATTTAATATATATATTTAATATATACAAATTGAATATGGTGGAAACGTATTATTCCGACTTTCAAAATTGAACAACCATATGAAATTTGTGCCTTAAAGTAATAAAAGCAAGTACCAACACATCAAATATGGCGTCGCATATGAAAAAGACGTACTATGATGCTCTAAGAACCGAATACTGGAGCGTTCTTTATCATTTAAATAAAAATATTTATTCTTATTATTCTTGTTTTTTTTTGTAGCGGCTTACAAATTTATTGTCTGAAAAAAATTTAAAAAAATATATCAAAAATATTGACATATCGATATTTTTAAAGTTGCCTATATTAATATCTTTCAAAACATAAAATATCATTAATAAATTTTTAAAATATTCGACAACCCTACTTGATTTCCTTCAATATAGCTGCATGAGATTCATTCATCAAAGTCTTCCCTAAGATATAAGCAAATAAACGATAAAGGTAACCCATGAAAAAATCAGTTATATATGTATATTTATACGAACACATACATACATACGCTCTCATAAATATGTATATATGTACTCCTCCAATCGCTACACAAATAATAATATTATGCTCTCATTTACACGATTCTTTTGAGTCCAGGGTATACGAGCAGAACGTACAACAAAAAGTAAATGTATGGAATATAAAAGGGGGAAAAGCTCAAGCAGATTACACGGATCATTAGGTCAGATGAGAAAGTTCATATGTTCTTTTCTTCACACTAAGCACGACGTCCAGCACTTAATCAAATGCAAGGCGGAAGAAAGCGAGAGTGTGTGTGTGTGAGGGAGAGAGTGAGCGAGTGAGCAACTCACAGCTGAAAGGAATTCGTGTCGCAACTGCAGCAAGTTTTTGCCACGGCAACACAGCCCAATGCTCCGCCTGCTCCGCCAGCCTGTCGATTTGAGTGCTCGTCGGGCATTTGTCAATCTGTGGGAGCTGTCTGCTTTGCCTGGCTGGCTGGCTGACTGGCTGGCTGCCAGGTTGGCTTTTCAAAATTCCATTGGCATCGCAATATTCCTGATTGAGACGAAAGTTAGTTTTAGCACAGGACACGCAGGCGTTTAGCTGCAGCAACTATTTGAGGAATTTTGATAGCAACTGGCAACTGATTTGCCCCACATGGCAAATCAAATGAAGCGACTGCTAACAGCATCTTTGCAACGCAAGCCCTTTTATCTGCCTCCCCCCATCTGTAAGCTGTAACAACATTTTGATAGCACCGCATCTCCAGCTGCAGCAGATACTGTGTATTTCGTTAAGTGCTAAGCGCTGTCTCGCTTGATATACTCCTTCGAAAATTGAGAGTGGCTGATGGGGTTGCATCCATCAGTTTCAGTCAGTTAGCCAACAGGCGGCAAACAATTTCGATACAAAGAACAGTTTCCCAGTGCCAAACGAATTTAATTTGCCTTACATTCTTAACTATCGAGGAATATCCGGTGGATTTCAAAAGACTTGGTCTTTCAAGCCATTTGGCCATTTGGCTTTATTGATGAGCAGCTGTGGCAAGGGGATTACGCATACGCACTGTCTGCCACCGTAAAAAAAAATAATATCATTCGCATTGCAGCTGCTGTCTCGAAATCAAATCCCAGGCGCTAAACAACAACACTTCTCGAGTGAGACAGAGAGGGAGAGAGAGTCCAAGAGAGAGAGGGAGGCAGGGGTAGAGCTGTGAGGCCGTAGGCAAAACTGCAAAGCATCCTGGAATATCCCTTTCGCAGCCTGTGCGATGCGGTTCGTCTTTGGCAGCTTGCTGCACAATTAAACTGCAAATCACGCCTCAGATTTGGTAAAAGGCATCCAAAAGCAACAACAAAGAGAAATAACACCAGCCGCACAAAAAGCAGTTGCTAAATGGCACACAAAATTGGAGCATGGCTAAAGGCTGGCTGGTCGACAACCGAACCCAACCGAACCGAACCGAACCAAAGCGGAGCCAAACCCAACCAAGTTAGTCGAGCCAAGTCAAGACCGAATCCAAACCAAACCAAGCCAAGTCCAGCCCAGCCCAGCCACCCAAAAGCAAACCAAACGAAGCCAAACCAAACGAAACCAAACCAAACCAAACCAAGCCAGACGAAAACAAGGCTCAAAAACCCTAGAGCCAAATGGCCAAATGGCCAAATGGGGCAAAGGAATTTGCTGGTGGCAGCGGATGCGGATGCGGATGCAGCTGGAGATGCAGTTGCCGATGAAAATGCGAATGGGAATGCGGATTAAGCAGCTCAGCCACAAAAGCAGGCTCCAGTTGAAACATTACAGCTGCTATCAGTGGATTAGGGAAAGAGAGAGGCTGAGAGAGATAGATGGGGAGAGAGATGGAGCGTGCGACACATAAAGAGACAGTGGGCAGAATAATAGGTTTGTTAGACCGATAAGGAGAGACAAAATAATGGAGAGTATGTGAGAGATAGATAGAGAGAGAAGGAGAGACAGAGAAAGAGAAAGAAAGAGATAAAGCGAGATAGAGATCAAAGTCAAGAGAAAGAAAATGGGTAACGCAAGGGTAGAGTGAGGGAGAAACAAAGAGAGCGAAAAAGAAAAGAGCGAGGCGAGAGTAAGGGAGAAGAAAGAGAGAGAGAGAGAGAGGAATAGAAAGAGAAGAGGAGAGAGAGAGAGGGAAATAAAGAGGCAGCGAAGGAGGGAGAGACAGACAGAGAAAGCGAAAGAGAGAGCGAAACAGCAAGTATGAAGAGTGCAGACAAATATATAACATGAATGCAAACAAATCTGTTTCAAAGTCAATTGAGATAATTGAAATTTACTTAATTTCGACTCACAACACTTATTAGGACTTCAATACGTAAGTATCACATTATTATTCCTGCTGCAGTCAAATGGTACTTATGCAATATGAATATCAAGTTAGTCAAACAAACAAACAAAATCGCGAACCCCTCAAGCAATTTGTATAGAACTTTTTACACTTTAGCCAAGATTTTGTGCAACTGCAATGATAAACTTCTTAGCCGAGTTGTTGGCCAGCGACTGATGGAATCACTCAACAGCTGTTGAGCAGGCCGAGCCAAGAAGTAAAACGTCTTACATCTTCAGAAATGGACAGTTGTTTGCCAAGGACAAGCGCCAACTCGACTCCGACTCCTTCTACTCCAAATAAAAACGAAAAATATTTGTTACAATAATGAAGCGAACTCTGCACACACTCGACAGGCATTGGCAGGGTGTAGGAATTCGGGACGGGTAAGCTACTATCGCTGGCAACGAGCTATGCATGTCTGATGCTGCTTACATAAGTCTGTCCAATTGTTCATCATCCTGCTCTAGGCTGCGTCTCCTGCTGGAAGCTCCACACTGGCCGGCACATTGGTCAACAATGAAACGAAAAGCCTCACAATTTGCTGGCCAACAAGTTGAACTTGAGCCAGCCAGCAGTGAAGGCCTGGACGGCTGGAGGCCTGAATGGCCCAGTAGCCAGCCCTTTGAGCCGGGGGCGTCGTCAGACAAATGCTGGGGCTTTGCCCACTCGAGCGGCCCTTGGTTTAGATTGTAACCAACTCAAGTTAACCCATTAGTGCTTCGAGTGGCGTGGCTATATATGGGCGTGTGGGCGTGGGAGCTACACAAAAATTGCAGTCAAATGGAAATAAAAAGAGCGAGAGACAGAGAGGAAAGAGAGAGAGAGAGAGAGAGAGAGAGGGAGAGAGGGCGAGTACATGGCAGATAGTGAAAGTGTTGTAAACCCAAATATGTGCTACAAATAAACCGGGAGGCAAAATGGAAATGAAAAAACAATTTCAACGCAGTCACGTCTGACAATGAGAGAGTATCTCCTTGTTGTTGATGTCGTTGTTGTTGTTGTTGTTGTTGTTGCTGGAAGCTGGTGATTTTATAGGGCAAGCAAATAAATTGAAAACAGGAAAAAAAAATAACAGAAAACTCTAGAACAAATGAAAGAAAAATAAAACACAAAACTAAAGCGGACTGCGGAGCACAGCAAACTGAATACCCTGTTAGAAATTGAGACTTGATCAAAGCACAAACTGGAAAAGAGAGCATTGCTAAAGGAACTCGCTGAAATTATACTAAAATAATATAAGATTGTTGGATTGTAGAAATTATTATTTACAAATTAAATTAATGAAGGACGAGAAGGAAGGGAAAAAGAAATGCACAAAATAGAGCAAGCGAAGGGAGGGAAATACTGTATAACTAATTAAATCGAGTTTACAGCTAAAACTGACTAAGAATATATATTTAAATATATATACATATATTTGTACTCTAAAGAGTAATTCCTTGTAAGGAAACTGTTCTTAATGAACTTGTTAGCTAAATAAATAGAATAGTTATTCGCCCTTAAGCATTAACTGTCGAGCTGTTGGTAGCCTTGCTCATTTGCAAAATTATATACATATATATCTACATATTTCATTCGATTCCAGCCTGTACAACCTGTAGCAAAGTGAGAGACGAGCCAAGCTGCTAGCCGAATCGAGATTGGGCCAGATAAAAGCCACTCGGTTCGTTTGATTGATTAAGCGTATATGCATACCTAATGGGCTCGGAAATGCCTCATTCAGTGCGTTAGACGTTTTATAAAGTACACACGGCTAGGGTATCGAAATAGCGTTGTAAGAATGAAAAAAAAAAAACGAAGAAAAAGGAAAAAAAACTGAGAAAAAGCTAAAATAAAATGTGCAAGAAATTCGACCCGGAGCAGCCCTGAAAACGTTCTAGCCAGCCAACTTGGGTTCTTCGTCAATTTCGAGTCCTGCAATGATTGAATGCCCCTACACAAACACAACACACTCATGCGCGTGTGTTGTGTGTGTGTAAGTGTTTGTGTGTGTGCGGAAAAGCCTCAGCTCTAAATTCAATTGAAGCTCTTAGCTTGGGCTGAGCTTGGCTGGCGTCGAAGTTAACGTCGACGTTGACTTTGACGTTGACGTTGACGTCGACAGCGCGGCTGACGTTCCCTGTAAAAGCAAATGAAGAATTTTGTGTGCATTTTTCTAGAGCAGCTGCACGTACATACAAAGCAACCAAAGCGAGACATGAGAGGGGGGTGGGGAGGGGTCGGTGCTGCAGGGCGACCAGATATCTTGGCATTGCGGCCAGGCAACAAACCAACATGAAATTGTTGTGCTAAACATAACAGTAAAAAGCAACTAGCCGAAGAGTCAATTCCCTTCGAGAGCTTTACGATCGGCTTAAGCGGAAGATAAATTTTCCAGCAATGAATGTGACAATTGTTGGCAGCTGAGTAAGGAGTTATTTTGTTGAAAAATACTGCATTTAATAAAGACGATATAGATAAACCCGGAAGACGTTATAATCGTATAAGCGTCGTTTGAGTCGTTATAACCGGACTGTAATGTATTTATAGTAGCTATAGTCTACCGATATGGTATAGAAGACTTCAGCACAAGATTGACTAGATCGTAACCATATAAACAATAGCTGTAAGTGTAGCCTTTGGTTTCTCGTGTAACATACTTCCTTAAGCATTAAAGGTACCTTTTGCTAATGTAGAAAACCCAAACTGAAAATGGAAAAAGAAGAAAAAATAGCTGAAAAAACTCACAGAGCACACACACACACATACAAACACACAGGCACACGTGCTGGTAAAAATCATGAAATATGTAAGGTAAACTAAGTGAAAAAGAAATGGAAAAGCAGACAGAAGCTGAGACTGAGACTGCAACTGAGGCTGAGGCTGAGGCTGAGGCTGAGACTGAGGCTAAGACTCACACGGGCAGCAAAACAAGATGCAAGTCCAAAGTGCTGTGCCACGAATTTTGATGCACTCGCCAAGCGTCCTGCATCTTACAGATTTGTCTACACACACACACACACACAGAAAGAGAGAGAGGCAGAGATAGAGATGTGTGTGCGTGCGTGTGCATCACAATAAAGATGCCAAGCACAACATGGTGCACGTTGCTGAGCGGTTGGGTGGTTAGGCGGTTGGATGGCTAAGAGTTTGGGTCACTGCCACAAGTGGCGCTGCGACGATGAGACGACGTTGACGCTGCCGTTGATTGGCACAAGGCCAGACGATGTGCTGAATTTTCATCTCTGCTCGCATCTCGCAGCTCGCATCTCGCATCTATTTCAGGCGCCCTTCTAACAAGCTCGCAACTCTCGAGTGCTGTTCAGCAATGAATGCGCATGTGTATCCACAGATAATGACCGAGTGCCTTCAATTAGCAATCGGCCATTTTGGCATTGAGACAGCTGCCCAAAGTACGTGTTTGAATGGCTCTGGCTTTGCCAACACAACCAGCCCGCCAAACAAAAGGCGAGGAGCACAAACACAAACACAAACACAAAGCACTAAGTACATGCCTACTGCTAGCTGCGATTAGGCGCTCCGACCATTCGTTAAAGACTTTCGTTGCCAAATCTGTTCATAAGCGTGCTTCAAATATGCTCGTTATATATAGAGGAGCACATTACTCGGAAATGCAGAGAATCAATTCATCTTCGAGAACTGACGCTGCTGCTCGGCTTGATCTGGAGACAAGTTGGAAGACTCGTTGAGCTTACCCAGCAAACAGAAAACAGCAAACCCAGTTGCTAGTTATTGAAGAGAGAGGCGAAGAATTTATTTTCCAAAACTGATCAGATACTGATGTGATCACTAGGTATATGACAAGAAGCAGCAGAGCTCTAGTTGGTAGAGCTGCACTGGGATCTCTGATTGTGAGCAACAGACAAACTGCTTTCACAAACATTGCTCCAGCACGCACTTGGAATTTACGAGCATCCTCAACTTTAGACGCTGTGACTAACCATGCCAATAGACATAGGTTATTAAAGAATCACTGTAACTCATGCAACCCGGAGTTCTGCATAGATCGCTCTAACTGATACATGGGAGTTGAACTTAGATCACTCTAGCCTTGCATGAATCACTCCAACTCAAACAACGTACCTTAAAATGTATCTCTATAGATGTTAGATGAGCAAAGATAACTCTGATTCAAACACCGAAGCTCTCAATCGATCGCTCCAAATCAAACATCGTAGCTCTGCAAAGATTTCTCTAACTCAAACATCGTAGCTACGCATAGATCAACCTAACTCATACATGGGAGATGAACATAAATCGCTCTAGCTCAAACATCGGATGGATCACTCTGCATGGATCACTCCAACTTAAACATGGGAGCTTAAAATGGATCGCTATACCTTATACAAATCGTAGATCTGCAAAGATTATTCTAACTCAAACATCACAGGTCTGCATAGTTCCGACTCAAACATGGGAGTTGAACTTAGATCGTTCGAGCTCAAACATCGAAGCGCAACATGGATCGCTGGAGCTCATAATCCGGAGTTTAACAGAGATCAACGCAGCTCAAACCTCTGCATACAACACAGACCAAAGCAACTCATTAAGGGCAGATACTAGCTTGTATCTATATATACTAACAGACCAATGGACCGACCTGTCTATGAATCGAATGCAGCTATTTAATTCAATTATTCCTGGTTGCCTCCATTATCTGTTTTCAATCGGTTCAGTGCAACCTAATGAGAACCTAACATAATGAGATGATACATATAATCGCACTCATAGTTATTCTCTCTGTAAACAGAGGGAGATTAGAGATGATTGCCAAACACTCACTGTCTTCGTATAGAACAGTTAATGCAGAGTTCAACTCATCTGCTCGTCACTGCTCATCATTAAGCAGTTTGATTAACCCCTCGTAACATTTAATTCACATTCAGGCGATGCAAGCTGCTCGCATTACAGCATATCATATCATATTATAGCGCCCAAGAGAAGCCAGCAATAGCTATTGAGCTCAATGCGCTGGCAAATACCGCATTCCATACTCGATACGATATATGCAATAATTCAGGGCCTTTAGTATTGTTCACACACTGCCTACAGATTGGGGCTCTGCGCTCTCATTATCCGTGGCATTGGACGTGCATCAGTTAAGTAAATCACTCATCGAGCTCGTGAGGCCGACGCCGCAGCAAAACGATAACCGGCCGCAGTCGGAATGCCGAAAATCAGAGACAGAGAGAGACAGAGAGAGAGAGAGATAGAGAGAGACCCAGACTCAGACCCAACTCAAGGAGCGAACCTAAAAGCCGCAATAAATAAATCTTTTGGGGCAGCCATGGATGCAAACCAAACACGGCCATAACTGACGCGTCGCTCTGATGCCGTCAGTTCGTGTGCCAGCGGCTTTCGGAAGCGTAACGGAACGTTGCCGGAAGGGTGTCCGGATTCGACGTTAGCGATGGGAATCAAGGCGGAGGCGGAGGCGAGGGGAAGCCAGCCCTGTCTGCATAATGACCCACAAGCATAGAAAAACTTTTCTCTTCACATTTTCTCTTCTTCTTTTTTTGTGTTGCTTTCATTTGTTGTTGTGATTGTTGCTGTTGTTGTTGCTGTTGTTGTACCACATGCCAGCAACTTGGTAATCTTTTGCATCATCGAGAGAGAATGAAGTACGTGTCGTGGCTAGGACGAGGCCAGGACAAGAGGCAGCTGGAGGCTGCGACTGGCTACTGTTGCGTTTGCTGGCGCTACAAATGCATAAACAACAACAAGAAGCCCATTCAATGACTGACTGACTGACTGACTGAGGCGAGCGACTAAGTCGACTGGCCGACAAACGAACTGAGCTCAAATTGCACGGACACGATTCCCTGGAATGGCAATGGCAATGGATATGGGCAACGGGCAATGGGCACTGAAAATGGAACCAAGACTCCGAGGGGATTGAGTATCGCGCGTCTGTACTCACGCGGCGCTCGCATATGTATGGGCGGCCAACACGTTCATTCATGCCTCGGAACGTGTTAAGGAGCCGGAGGATTTTATTTTCAATGCAAGAGCCGCATGTCCTTTATCTCTAAACGTGCGACTGTGTATATCCTGGGTGTGTATATGTGTGTGTGTGTGTGTGGGGGGGGGGGGGGGGGGGGGGTAAATTTAATCAGTATAGCATTTCGAACCATTTCGACATACAACCTGAATTTAGATAACGAATTATGCCATGGGTCGACATCTCAATTCGTTTCTTTTTTTTTTTGGGAGGGCGTTACAAATGGAGATGGACTCGTGACTTACGATAGGTGCAACTTTTTCTCTGATAGCAATGATCGCAAATAATCAATCATCCAAAACTTCCTATTAGCAATAGCAATAAAATGAACTCGTTTGTCTGGAACTCCGTGTTTTATTGGGATCTAGCCATTCGTACAAGGGAAGCATTAAAACTAACGGACAGCGCATCCAAAACAGCTCGCATATGATCTAAATACCTCTAAATCTAAGATTATATAATCATATATGTATATATCCGTCATAAAGAGCTAAATGCGCTATAAAAGAATTGAATTCGAAAAAGAGCTAAGCATTGAAGTCATATAAAGTCGTGGTTAGCATTATTCAGTCTATAATACATCGTATCCATTGTCTTCATCATATTGAGCCTATGGATTGCATTAATTTTATTAATTCTATTCGTCATATTCATTGTGTTCATTCATGTTAGTCATATTCATCGCAGTCATACTATAAATCGTAATCATCGTATTTTCATAATCATCAAATTCATCGCCTTCACTATGCTTATCCTATATCTACGAGTATATATTTTCTATGGTACTCATTCTATTCATATTGATCATATTCATTATATTCAGCATACTCATCGTATTATTCATATTCATCATATTCATAATATTCATATATTATATTATCATATATTCACTATCATAGTCATTTAAGCTGAATTCTTCATATTCATGGTAATTGTAATTGTATTACTCATATTAATCATACTCATCGTATATGTCCGTCATCATATTCATTGCATTGATTATATTTGTCATATTCATCATATTATTCGTATTCATTCACATTCATCACATTCAACATACTCCGTACTCTTTGTATTATACAAATTCATCATTCAGCATGTTAATAATATTAATCATATGTCATATTCATCGTGTTATTCGTAATCATCCCATCTTTTGTATTTCTGCCATCTATCGTATTCTTCAAATTCATCGTATTCATCGTGCTTGGCTTACGTTATGAAAGTCGAAGTCTAAGGCTTGTGGTTAGAATTGCTTCTATTACCGTTTTCCGCATCGTGTTTCGTTGACAGTCGCAGCACGCATCCAGCTCTAGTTACAAATACAATTGTTGCACACACATCTATAAGTGTATGTGTGTGCGTGTGTGTTTGCCACTGTCTGTGTCAGCTATGGTGGCGCCTCAGAGCGCACGTAACGTGTGCTTGTGCCTCATTTGCGGAGCCTTAGGCTCGTTTTGCAGAGGTCAGCAAATTTTCATTTTAGCCTCTGCGTTTTTATACACACTCGAGAGCACGCTCACACTCACACGCTCACACACTCACACACTCACACACTTAGACACACGGCCATTCACACGCACACGCACAGCCAGTGGCGCACAGTGGCACAATTTAGTAGGTCGCCAGGAAATGACAGTTATTGCCTTTGCCCTTCGCCTATTGCCGAGACCAGGAGATGTAAAAAAAAAAAAATAGTAGGCAGTTCAGATCGTTTTTACACCACAATTACGAGCGATGAATGAAAATGCAATGGGAATGCCTTTTTAAATGGCCCGTCACACACACACACACACAGTCACACTCACACACATACACAGAGACAGAGTCGTCAATTTGCCACTTCGTCAGTTCGTCCATTCGTTCACTCGCTGCTACCCATTTCGCAAAAAGCATGCAACGAATGTGGCACAAAGCGCAATGCCCAATTGTATGCAACGTTTTTGTAACTTGCCGCACAATGGGTGCCGCAGGGGCAGCAGCCAGGGGGCGGCGGAGCGGGCGGGCCAGAGCGAGAGAGAGGCGTCTGCCAGCCGCATCACGTGTTGACACTGTGGCCATTTTTGGCCCCTTGTTTCGCATAGCCTGAGCTTATTCTGTTTGTTTCGGCATTGTTCTGTTTCGGTCAGTTGTTAACAAGCAAATTAAGTTATATGCTCGAATCCTTTCCAGCCCGTCATGCAACGGATCTGAGGCAACACGGCCACAGGTCAAGTAGCTCACCGGAAAGAAGAATGAAATTAAAAGGAAAGGAAAGGAAAGGTAAACTGGCTGATGAAGGCACAGCAAATTGGCAGCCAAAGAAACAATTCTTGCCCCAACAATTTCCAACAATCGAATTCAATATATAATGATATATACTTATATATGATACATACATATTTGATTGAAAGCGTAGCTACTCTGAGCCTTAATATTATTAAGAGTATATTCGGTAATGGTCTAGGAAAATGATGGAGAACATTCACGATCATTCAGGAATACTTTATAGCCTAGTATATCAAAGTATTCGACAACTAGCTAAAATAATAGAGATCAATCAGGATCTACAGCGATCGTAGCCGAATGCGTTACAGATTAGGGATTCATCAGCGAGCAATATACGTGAAAAGCAAAGGAAATCTAGCTCGAGGTTGAAAGAAAAAAGAAATATAGTAGTAGTAGAGACAGGGTGCTACTACAACTACTACAACTACTACTAGAAATAGTTTACTTATGTATATGCCGATTCTCACTTCATAAATATGTTTTAAATTGGAATAAATGGAATTTAAGATGTGTTCATAGAACGACAGCAGCGCATTGATTCTAACGAATGGACAGTAGACTAGGGAATACCCACGACTAGCTTTACAACTCGGAAAATAATGGCTAAAGCCTTTAAGGCCAGGCCTGGGATAACATAAACTATAGAGCTTAATGTGAAGGAGGTACATTAACGGATGGAACTCTTAAAACAGAGCTGCAAAGTCCTGAATGAATGATATGAGCAACACATATCTTCCACATTTTTCAGAATAAAAGTTCGGAGAACCTCATCAGCTTGACTCTCAAGTTAGTCTACAATTCTTTGGCCTCTATTCCATGATGCTAATGCAACTCAGAGAACTATCAACATCAAATTTTATTAGTTGCTTTGCCTATTAGAGCTCATCGAGCAATGACAGAAATCTCGAATTTATATGAACTTTAGTCATTGAAAGGCACTTGCAAATTTGACAACTACCTTAACCACCTAGTAATAAAAGTTGAAAAGTGCGAAGTAATAATAATAATACATATAATAGAAATGCAAACTTCGTTGCTTTTACATAAGCATATAAGCCGATTACATTATAACAATGCTGAATCTTATGCTCCAGCAACTATCTCACTTAACCCAAAAGAAAGAAGCGAATGTACACCCACACGGAACCCAAAAAAATTTATGTATATAACCCAAGTTTTAAGCTGCTTCTATTCACACGCCGCCCTTATGAGGGGTTTCATCAGCTCAACTCACTCCAACCAACTCCCCTTAACCTACGCCATTTTGGTCGCCATCACACTTGCCCAAACTTTGTCATAATCCAAAGCCAAAAAACCAATAGACCAATCGACCAATAGACCGCGAACCAAAAAAACCCAAAAAAAAAAAAAAAAAAAAAAATGAAATGGAAAAACTGAAAGAAAAACCACATGTGAATGACGCAAAGCGACCGGAGTCACCGAATTGAGGCTTTGCCCACACGCACGTGTGCAGTTTTTCGCATTGGGTGCGAGTTTTCCTTTTATTTTCGGCTGCGGGGTGCAAAATAGATGAAATGAAATGAAACATTTTAACAATAAATGCAAATTTAGCTAAGCCGCCTATTGCCGACAACAATAATAAACAACAACAGCAACTAACAACCCAATCCTACGACACAAATAGACACACAGCTGCACACGCCCCTTCGCACCGCACCGTCGCGCCCATGCCACCAAAATTGAAAAGTTTATAAAGCAACTCCCAGGCAAACAACAAAAACGAGAACTTTTATAAAAATAAAATCGAAAATAAATGCGCCATACGCACAACGAGTAGATACCCTGTAAAAATAAGCAAATCCTGCCTGAGTGAAATCATAAACTTTGCATGACATCAGAAGAACAGAAAATATTTAGTATGTTAAGAGAGTAAGAAGTAAATGGACGATCTACGGTTCAACTGGACGGTTTTAGTATACCTCATGAGAGAACTAATTGATCGACAAAAATAGATTTCTGCAATAACATTTTTCGCCTTTCGGGAAAACTTTCAAATAATTCCTAGACGATAGTCTTGATAATAATTTAAATTATTAGTTGTAATTTAAATTCATGAAGTGTTGTAGCTCAAATATCAAAAATATAGTTAGCTATAACAGAAGCTTACCAAAAAAGTAAAACTCATACTCATTAATAAACTATATTCATTAAGAAAACCCACAGAGAGCTATAGATGATCCATTCATATCCAAATGCTTTTATCAGCAAGTTAGCTCAATCCATACAAATATAATTTACATTGACTTAGCACTGTTTATGTAGCTATATTTTGTCAGCTGTTCATTGCCTATATATTGCGTTTGCAGGGTATGCAAAGCGCACGCAGGCCATGCAAATTTTTCGCTTTATTTTCACGCGCAGCTGATACACAAATCGTTACGCTTCGCTGTTTGGATATGTATGTTCTAGTGTATGTGTGTTTGTGCTTCTGTATGTTTATGTGTGTGTTCGTATGTTTGTGTGTGTGCGAGCGTGAAAAGTGAATGGCAAAATGTGTCAGCACGCGGCGCACTGGGCGCACAGAGGTCGAGCCTCGGTTTCACAAATTTGCTGCTCGATTTTGGGCGCGCCTGACCAATTGTATGATTTAATATGACAACGTGTTTGCTGCTGTGCATGCAAAATCTCTATATAACTGTGTGTGTGCGTGTGTGTGTGTGTGTGTGTATGTATGTCTATTTGCGTATGTATATATGTGCACAATGGGCTGGCTAAGCCGTTATTCAATCACAAAACTATACACAGAGCATCCAAAAATAACAAAATAGCTTTGAACTCGCAATTGGAATTAACCGAAGTTCGTATGCTCTGTTCTTTAATAAATCATTCCCAAATGCGGTAGATAATATAGTATGTATGAATGTAGGCAATTGCGATTATACACAAGACTTGTTAAGGATAGGGTAGAGCGCTAGTGGGCATTAGGGGCTTTACATGATATTGTATACGATATATCAACTAACTATATAGGATAACAATAGTTAGATATGAAAGATATTTTCACAAACTATATACCACATATTAACCAACTATAAACTATGTATAAGCTAACTATATACGTTATGTTGACTTAATATATACGATACGTGAATTAACTCCATACGACCAACTATAAATGATATTTAAAAGAACTATATACAATATGTAAAAAATAAAACCATATATGATATTTTAACTAAACATATACGATTCACTTGCTTTATACGATATGTTAGTTAACTATGAACGATAAATTGACTTACTATAAGTTCATTTATACATATAACGTATACTCTTACTGGTTAGCATAACGTGTGTATCGTTTATATTTACTAGCTAGCATTTTGTATTTATCAAAATTGACCAATTAACTAGTTTACATCATCGCATCAGCAGCTAAGTTAATTCACTATCGTAAATGCTAGAAAATCAAAGAAGATTTTCATATCGAAACATTTTCAACATATGGACTTTAAGATTTACACTCGATAGCAAGTTCAGTCGATACTTTATTTTATTTGTTTCTGTTTTTTTTTTTTTTTCCAATATTAGAAAATTTATCCTGCACTCAGGTTTCATGAATTAGTAAATATTTCATAAATAGAACAACGCAGATTAAAATACATAAAATTTATGAGCTTTGCAAGTTTTGAGCTTGGATTTTCATATAGCTGAAGGAGTCGCAGTTGTTGCAATAGAAGTGTGTAACGTGCATAAAAATAAACGACTTCAAATTTTATAAAGTAAACACAATAAACACACAAGCACACATACACAAGCACATACACACACACACGCATACAAATACGGTTTGGTTCGCTTCGTTTGTGTTATAGATGACTGCATATAAACTGAAAATCGAAAACCATATTTCAATTTGCGGCATTTAGCGCACACAAGCACACGCACACACTCACGCACACAGACGCACATAGATGTGTGTAGTAAGGACACGCATGATGAAATTGATACGCTCTGCCGTAACGAGCATCAATTTCTCTTTTCTCTTTTTTTTTCATCTGCCTCTTTTTTTTCATTTTTTTAAATACCCTCAACAATTACAGCAGCGGGTATTTGAAGCCAGCCCATAAGCTGCTTACAATACAGCCATTCAGCTGGTATTTTCACATTATAATTGCTGCTGCCTGCTCCCACAAGACTTGCGGCTGTTTAGTTGCTCCACTTGCTCCACTTGCCACATTTAACCAGATTCTGTTACTCATTTTGATCGGCATGAGAGCCACTTATATCGCCCTTCTTCATGCATAGCTGGCATCGAGACGGTCACAAAGTCAATTCACAAAGACAAACTCGAGCTGCCTCTCGACACACTCTCCACGTCACTTCAGCTGGGCACATTCATCACAGTGAATACCCTACACAGAGCACACACACACATACATAGCATATTTAATTCGTAGTGCTGCGTGAAATTCCCGTTATTTAACATAGAATTGTTAACTGGGCAACAATCTCGGCGATTTTGGGGCCATTTTGTGGCCGTTAATGCTTAAGTATTTCGGGCTACGGTATGGGCATGCGTGTGCGTGTGTGGTGTGTGGGTGTGTGGGTGTGGCTGGCTGTTCGAATACACGACTACGACGTGGATATGTTTGAGCCAGCGCTGACCAGAACCAACTAATCGAGCCTTGTACCAAATAAATTACAATTCACTCTGCGTATGTGTGTTTGTGTGTGTGTGTGTGTCGGCTTGGTTGCCTGTTGGATGCTGAAACACGATTTTACACCTCGTCTGCAGCGGCCATACAACATTTTGCGGTACATGTGCGCAGATGTATGCTCTCTCTCTCCCTCTCGCTACGTGTGAGTGTGTGTGTGTGTGTGTGTGTGCATGTGGTGGTCCGCTTTAGACATAAGCTGAAGCAGCTGCAAGGCGCCCCCGGCTACATACATCATTCAACAATGAACGATTTTCGCCATATATATGAGGAGATGTAGACACAGCTGTGTGTATGTGTGTGTGCATGCCTGCATGTGTGTGTGTGTGTGTCTGTACCGGATGTCATTTGTATAAACTTATATGGTGGGATTTTCGACTGGCTTGGTTTGCGCTTTTGCTCCCGCTGTCACTAGCTGACTATCTCTCTCTCTCTCTCTCACTCCCACTCTCTCTCTCTCTCTCTTTCTCACTCTATGTCTCTGTCTTTCTCGCAATCGTGTGCACTGGTAGCCAAGTGGAAAAGTGAAATAAGCGCAGCTTTTATGCCCGAACGTAGCCAGTCAATTTGGGCAAACGGATAACGGATAACGGATAATATATAATGGATAATGCTTTATGGCGTACATTACGCCCAAAAGTAAACCGCACAATGAACAAATTGGCAAGCCAACGCGAAAAAAAAAGACAATACGATAAACACACGTTAAAGGCGATAAACTAATAAGCGCAATATATTTACATATATCTGAAGTTTCAGATATAAATATATACATATGTATACGAGGGCGGTACCATAATCACCGGACATAACAAGTCGATGGCTATTTCAATGAGCTGAATAGTTCATACTATAAAAGTTCATACTCTATAAAGCAGAATATGTTGAGAAGTAAAGGAAAACAAATTGCAAATTAGTCGAGTTCAATTTTCGGTAGGGCACTTCTGAGACCGTCTTCGTATAATACATTTATACATACATATATGCATATATCTATTATCCTTTCCTGCCATTCACAATCAAAACCTAAATTGTTCTTGAAGAGAACGAACAATCAGAGCTGAATTGGACGTTAGCCACAAACAACATACAGTGAGCACACGCTAAATGCGCCACTTCAGTACAGACAATATGCCATTGAAAGGCATATGTGTATGTCGAATGTGGGTGCTATAGCGCTTAATACCCGTTAGGATATTTCGACTCACATTAAATAGAAATGAAATGTATTGTAGTTCAAAGTTCTGGCCTACGCATCAGCCCAAAACTTGATTACACTATTCGAAGCCTCTCGATTTCCATTTTATCTCTCTCTTTATTGATTCGGCTTTTATTTGGCTTTTTTCCTTTGATTTTCAAAAGTTTTTTTCCATTTGGTTTCTCGTTTTTTCCTGACTTTGTTTTTTGTTGTCGTTTCATTTGATGCAATATAAACTCATTGTCTATTCAGCAGGTTCTCATTAACCCCGTTTGCTATTCTTTTGTTCTCGGGGGGACTGCGCCTCGACTGTTCGCCCGATCCCAATTCCATTTACCTATTATGGGCACAACCTGACATTTTTGCCTTGCTCAGTTATCGCATCGACGCACACGCGGCCAACTTCTAATGGCCAAAAGCTGAGCCCCAGAACCAGCTACCCCAATACACTTTTTACTCCCTAGCCCTCTCTCTCTCTCTCTTTCTCTCTCTAGCCCTCTCCCTCTCTTAAGCATTGAGCCACAATTATGAGCTGCCTTTAATCATATTAATGTGACCGCTGCTGCTTTCACGATAGTCAGCTTTCCGCCAACTTTTCACCCGTACCATTTGCACGCACCGCTGCCTGAATCCGTACGGCTTTGCCCTTGCCCTCGCCCTCGCCTTCGCCTTCGTGTTGGCGCCTTTTGCCCCTTCGCTGATGCTGTGCTTGGCGAAGCGAATCGGTTTCCTTATTTTATATGCAGTTTTGCTTCTTTTGGGGTCATTTTGGTGTTTTTTTAGCCATTTCTTGAGCTAAACTTGACCTTCAATTGTATATAATCCATATTCCCCATTCTTCTCTCTCTCTCTCTCTCTCTCTCTCTCTCACTCTCTCTTTCCTGTCTCAATTGGCAGTCTGCCTGCGACCTTTTTGAATGACTCTCCGTGGAATTGAGGCAAAGAAACGCTTATCGCTTTTCTATTACGGGCAGCAACGTCTTGCCCACTGAACACGCCCCATTCGCAGCACACCTCAAGGACTGGCTCCTGCTGCTCCTGCTGCTGCTATTGCTGTCGTCTCTGCTTGCGCTTCTGCTGCTCAGCTTCTCTGCTTCTTATCTGTATTATTGTTTCAATTGTTCGCTGGCAACTTCTGCAATTTCCAGCCTGGCCACAAACAATTCCGACTGCCAACTCCCAGACACGCTGGCAGCAGCTTCATCTGCCTTAGCTTAAGAGCTTGTTGTCTTTTGTCTCAGTTGTTGTTCTTGCTGTTGTCCCCGTACTTAAGTAATTCATTTGTGCTTAAGATACAAAATGATTTCGTTAAATTCACGTTCAGAGAACTAAGTAAATAATCATCCAAAAGTTTGCCTGCTCCACAATTGTTGGATCCCGAAAGCCGCAAAATGTAAAGTGCGCATAATTTTACGAGCCAACGAGATGACAAGCAGCTGAAGCAGGGGATCCGAGGCTGAGGGGCCGCCCCTTCAGTTACTTGGCAAACTGTGCAGGTATCTGCTGTATCTAATTGACTGAAGGATGAGGACAACCGTTGCTGCCCCTACCGCACCCCTCCGCTCCCCTGCCACCTGACAACAGGCAGCAGGCAGCAGTTGAAGGACATGCGAAAAGCCAAAGTAACTGACACCGACAAATAATAATATAATTTAAAGTATATATACAGAGAGAGAGGGGGGTGGGGGGTGGGGAGAGAGAGAGAGAGAGAGAGAAAGACAGCTGCAGCTGGAGCTGGAGCTGGAGTTGAGCTCAAAGTTTGTCCGCGCAACGGCCTCGCGTCAACACAATGCGAACGGGAATTACAAAGATTTTCTAATGAGCCAAAAACTTAAAAGCAAATGACCGCCCAAACGGACAGATTAACAGGCAGGCAGCCGGGCAGGCAGGCGGAATGATAAATAGACAATGACAGACAGTCAGACGGACAGACGGACAGACAGACAGATGGTGACAAAAGTTTTTTGCAGTCTCCGCCACGCCCACAAGTCCCAAATACAAAAGAACGAAAACAACTCACGGGCCCGTGCGTTAAGCTTGTCATTGCGAGCAACAGCGAGACCTAACCGAATTTTTAATACCCTAACCAGACCACTAGATTTCCAGGCGTGAATGATTTTCGAGCGTGCTTTTAGTTCGATATATTTTGCATGCATTTTATATTTTTTAAGTCGGCTTTCTATTTGATCAATTGTGTGTGTGTTTATTTTTTACACACACAAACACACACACACAATTTTATGCATTTTAATATTATCATACTTTTAATGCTCAGTAAGCTCTCTTCAAATATGCACATTCATAAAATATATTTCAAATAAATAAGGGGAAAAAATAAAGTGAATTGAAAAGCAATTACGCCACAGGGATTAAATATTGTCAATCATTTTTTAAAACCAACTAAAATATATGTGCAATATATCTATAGCTCTATATGTACATATATGTACCCATATATTGTATATCTCTTTCACTTCTATTACAAAAAGTAATAATGCCCAGAGCTTGAGCGAGAACGCAAAGTTATGTACGACTTATTGGAGCGATAAATACATTAATTAAAGTCAAGTTACTCATAAATAAATGAAATGTGCTGAAAGGCGAGCCCAACAACAACAAAAAGAACAGCAACAGCAAAAGCAGCAGCAACAGGAGTGAAAAGTGGTAAAAAGTCAAGCGAAGCAAAGCCTGGACAGGAGACGTCGACGGTCATTAATGAGGCAAGCAAAACGCGTAATGGAAACGCACTGGAAATGAGGAAAACTGAGAAAAGGACATGCGGTCGAGTTGGATATTGCGAAACTTGAAAGTGCTGCAATTGAATATGTGTGTGTGTGTGTGAGTGTGTTTGTGTGCTATGCAATGCTTGACTGAAGCTGAAGTGTGGTCGAATTGAGGTCAGACTTAATGAATGGCAGTAGGTAATTGGTGGCAAGCAGTTGGATAAACGCGAGTTCTAGACGACCAAGAGCTACGGCTGAGCTGAAGCTTAGTTAAAGTCCACATTAGATGTTGACAGAGGCAGAGGAAGCAAAGGACAACAGAGATAAATTCAAGCCAACAGAGACTATGGCAACAGAATGACGAAATGGTCAGAGCTTCCTGATTCCGAGCATCCACCGTTCATCTTAATTGATAGGCATTTATAATGTAAATTATCCAACATCTTGTTGACTTAATGTTCCCAACATCAAAGCAACTTTAATGAATTTTCACTTAAAAATACATACGATTCTTAAGAGCTCGAGTGCGCAATGGCCTGAAGGCAAAGTTTCGAATGTTGACAAAAGAGTTAAGAGAGCAAAAACGGAATGAAAAAGCGAAAGTGAGGAAGCAGCAACAGAACGACAAAAGGAGTTGCATGTCCTCGCACGCTCCTGCCAGAGCTCCTCATGTTAATTGAAGCACATGTTTAATGCATGTTACGCAATAACCTCATGTTAAAGTAAAGCTAAAGCTTCCATCTCCAAAACAACGTAAATTGAAAAATTGCTGTCATGTGACATAGGTTGGCAAAAGAGTGGAGAATGCGAGAATGGCGAAAGTAGTTGCAACAGCTTTCAGAGTAACATTCATGTTAGGAGTCATGTTAAGTGAAATACATTTATAATGCATGTTATTTAACCGCTTGATGACTCTGGGTTAAACGTGTTAGCAAAATTAAGTTTGAAAAAAAAAAAATTGCCTCAAATCTCTGCGTTGACACACGAATTAAGGAAGCAAAAGAGAATGAAAATAAATAAGGGGATATCAAACTGACGAAGGCACAGTCGATGTGCTCTCATCTTAATTGAATGACGTATATAATGTATCATCATGTCATTTAACCTCTTGTTGACTGAATGCTAAAGCTTCAAAGCAACTTTCAAGTTCCTTTGAAAAAATCAAACATTTGCGAAGGGCTTGAGCTCAGTAATTTGAAGATTAAGTTAGAGTAACTTGAAGTTGATCAAAGTTAAAGGCATAATAGACAAAGTAGTTCGTATGGTGTTTTAATAGAAAGGGAATATTCCTCAAGTCAAGTTGAAGCACAAGCTGCAAAGTGTTTATGCATTTTCTTTTAAATATTTTATTTTTACTCTTGTTAGCATCAGGTCAATTATGTGTACAATCATATCAGCTTGTGCTTCTCAACTTACCTTAGTCGTAGTTGGCCATGGAAATCCAGTCAGCCTGAAAACTGCACATAAGCTGCGAAAATCCAAATTTGGAGAGCTGTAAATAAAAGTGAGGAAAAGAAAACAAGAATTATTAAATGAGCTAAAGATTAAAGACAGCAAGAACGTCCGACTGCTTGATGCTCGTTCAAAGCAAAAAAAAAGAAAATGTACACTTATTACAAAGTCGATATATTCCGATAATTATTGAGTCTAAGGCACAAATCAAATCAAGTATAGATGTTTAAGTCATATCATATCCAGTACTCGTTCAGAGTAACAAACCCTATATATTCCATTTTACTGATAAGCTCGAATATTAATAGATTTATCAAATGCAAACATCGTTCAAGGTTGAAAGCGAATCTTGTTGAAAGGCCTATGAGAGATCTACATAATATATATGAGCAACTTATCAGTTAACATCTGATAGTTGCTTTTTGTTGGGCTTGATTTGTTATCTCATTGTGAAGAGATTTACATTAAAGAAAACTTTGGGTATTGCTCGTTTCATTGATCATTGCATTATTCTTCATTGCTTCCTTACGTTTTTTGTTGTGTAATTCCAAGTACCTATCAAACTTAGGAATGCTATATTTCTATATAAATATTTACTTTGCTATGTTAGTCGTATTGCGTGTGTCTTTAGCCTCTCATAATTCACATATAATTTAATCTAAATACTATAAATTTATTGCCAAAGAGAATGCACGCGCATATCTAGTCCATATGATATGTTTATATAATATACATGCACAGATATACTTAATATATAGTACATACCATATATATATCTACGGATTATATATGCCATTATATATTACAAATGTCAAATCTGTCCTGCTTAAGCTCTGTTCACATAGAAAAGCAGTCTAATGTGTGGATCTATATGCACGTTAATGTCAAAGCTCATGTCAGCTGACTGCCAGAGCCAGCTGTCAGCTTACTGTGCCCCCACACAATTTGGATGGCTCTCGATATTATTTATAATGATGAAACTTAGCACCGGCTATTATGAGCCCAAATTTGCACAGATAGCCAAAGGGTCAACAGGCAACGGACAACGCCCAACGGACAACGGTCAACGGCCTTACTTTACGGCCAACAATGGCTGAGAAATATTGGTAGAAAATGGTTTAAATACATATAGGACTGTGGGCGCCATTTGAATGCCCTATGCTGTTGTTAAGAAAATGCATGAAATGCCATGTGAGAGCTCGCATTAACCTTTTTCTTTTTTTTTTGCCAGCCGAAGAAAGTTTCAACTTTTCCATTGGGACTGGCGCCGGCAGGCGAAAGAGTTTTTAACGAAAATTAACACCTTGTTGGTAATGTCTCAGGTGTGCGCTGCGCTTATTATGGCAGGCTTTATAGAATCTTTATCAGCGGCTTCTTTGCAATCCAAACCAATTGCCAGGCGGCTCCTGGCGGCATCGTTTTAATGAGCTAAAGTTTTTGGCCAAAGTTGTCGAGCTGCTGACAGCGCCAGAGAGAGCGCCAGAGAGAGCTCCAACGCGAGTCGAGCTCGGTGCGGTACGGTGCGTGCAGCAATTGAAATTATCGCTGGGCTGGTAATGAAAAATACCATACGCCAACCGCAATCTTTGCCAGCTGCTTACATCAAATTGGGTATATCGGATGTGATGTGACTTGGCCAACAAAAAACTTGGCGCAAGTAGTGCACGTCAACCATATATGCTTAACATCAATTAAGGGCGCACAAACCTAATATGCTCACTTAACCCACAACTGCCAAAGAGAGAGAAGAGAGAAAGAAAGAGAGAGAGAGAGAGTCAGAGAGAAGAGAGCGAGAGAGCTGAGAGTAAAATATATCGTGTTAAAAAGCTTCTAGGAGAAAACTTTGCGCGGCAGACGTGTTAAAAGTCATAAACGAAGCAGCTGCGTGGACAAAGTGCGGGCTTGCAGGACGTGGAACGGGAGTCTCGGCTTACCCGCTTGATAATTATAAGCTTGAGGCAGTCGCCTATCTTGATGTCAGTTCTTGTTGCTGTTGTTGTTGTTGTTGTTGTTGTTGCTGCTGGTGCTGCTGCTGGTGCTTCTGTTGAGACATCGCTCGGTAATGGCAACGACGACAGCTGAACAAAAGCGCTGAGAGACATCTCAACAGCTTCCCCGCGTCATCTCTGGCGACGACGCCCCTTTGTTGCGCTGGGTATTATAAACGCAGTCGAAATTGGGGTTAGGTGCTACGTTCTTGACTTGATATACGTTAACCCGTCACTCTGCCCTAGCCACCACATTATCAAGCCCAAGCCCAAGCTTATGCCCATGCCCATGCCCATGCCCATTTCCATTCCCATTCTCATTCCCACGCAAATGTAATTAAACCATACATCAACGTGAAATATGTCGACGACGACGAGCCCAGTTAGTATCTCTCTCGTTCTCGCTCTATCTCTTTCTCTGTCTCTGCGTGTGTGTGTGTGAATGGTTGTGTGTATGTGTGTGTTGACTTGAATGCCGTTAAACTTTTATCAGAGGTAGCACAACGCAGTCAACAAGCTTGCGACACACAGTCAAAACTAGAAATGAATGAAGTGCGCCCACAGCGAGACCTGTCGGAAAAATGCGGGTAAACAGAACTTATCTAAGTACATATGTATATGTGCCAGCAACTGGCTTAGTTTAGGCACGCATTCACATTAATAATAGATCGTAGAAATACTTATATATAAGATGAAACCCATCAGTATGGGGTATACCTCGCAAAAAAAAAAAAAAAAAACAACTTGAACTTCCCATAGAGTAACAAAAGTTCGACTTTGATAATTTGGTCGGAGTTTTCGCACCAATGGCGCGTCATGGCTGTGAAGGAAAGGTAATATAAATACACGTAAATATAAAGCAGAATTGTAATTATGTGCTTAACGCAAGCGATGCTTTAGACACGCCCCGTCTCAACGCCCCCGAATGAATGTCGTATATAGCCAGTAAATACACACAAGAGTTGTTGGAATTAGTTTGGGTTAGATATTCGGCTGCCTCTACCTCCGCCTCTACCGCTGCTGAATGGCAAGAAGACAAGTTGCTACTAATTTAATTCCAGCCCCGACATCGCCGCCCCCCGAAGGCAACAAGGAGTCTGCCATTCGCTGCGGTCTGGCCAGGGAGCGGGCGGTGCCAAGGTGAGGGCGGCACGAAGACTGAGATGAAAGGCTGTATGCGCTGCATGAGCAATGGCCGTGTATACAGCCCGGGCACTATTTAAAGATCAAAATAAATATATTATCTCGCTTTGCTCATCAATTTGAACGGTTCCAATTGACTGATGACGACGGCTGCCCAAAGGCAGACCGAAGCGCGGACGTTCGGTATTAGCCTGAGTGGGAGCTGCTGCTGTCCTTTGGCCATCAGAATCTTGATGTTCCGAGAAACTATATACCTTGCAAGCAATAGTTATCTGATAAGGAATGCTCGACTCAAAGATACCGTGAAATCAGTGCAGAGCAAAACACAACCAGGATCTGACAGGAACGGCTCGGCTTTTTATAAACTATGGAAGGGAGTGCACGACTCAAAGATACCCGGAATTCAGCACAGAGCAGATCTGATGGGAGTGCTCGACTTAAAAATACCCGGAACTCAGCATAAAGAAGTAAAAAACAATAAACTATCAAAGGTAGAGCCTGACTTAAAGGTACCTTGAAATCAGCGCAGAGCAAGAAGCAACCGGGATCTGGTAGAGAGTGCCCTACTTAATAATACCCTAAACTCAACACAAAGCCATAAACAAAAGTTCTATGAAAGGGTTTGACCCGGTTTGACTCAAGGATACCCTAAAATCAACTCAAAGCAATGAACAAGAATACTATGGAAGGGAGTGCACAGCTCACAGATATTCAACTAAATGCACCTATTTGTGTTCACACAGGAATGTATAGTTTTATCGATAGTTAGGAAATAGAAAACTTGTGCTACGTGCTCAAGCCCTTGCCTTTGTACTTTAGGAAATCGGAATACCATATGGACGAAAGGAAAGGCACATATGGCTAAATTGACTCACCTTATTTATTTTAATCATGCCCTTTCTTGCAAGTATAGTGCATGCTGGGCAAACGAATACTATAAACAAGAAATGCTATAGACATTTCATGGGGTTGGGCCGTTGGTCTAATAATGTCCAACCAACCAATCGTTTTAAAAGATAATTTATAGTTTTCTTAAAAGTTAATGATAACAAGTAAGAAAGCTCTAGTCGAGACTGCTCGACTACGAGATACCCTGAACCCTTGGAGCAATAGATATTTCAATAATTTTTCGCGACTTTCAGCTTACACAAGAAACACGCACACACACACACGCACGTACGCACACACAGGCATACATACACACACACGCATACAGACACAAACGCATACACACTCACATACACACCCACATAAATACACATACACAAACACATACACACACAAGCACCCACGCATAAACACGCATGGGCTCAGTGTGCGCTTACTATGGGAACTTAATTGTTTAATAACTTTTTTTATGGACGTACGATCTTTATGAAACTTTTAGATTATGATTATAACATGGAAATGCATGTAATTGCCAAAGCACAAGTCTCTAGTATTTGAAATACGCTTTTTACGAAAGTGATGGTGAGGGGGTGAATTTAAGGGTGGGGGGTAAATTTTAACAAAAACCGAAATTGTATAAATTGCATATAAGCATACATTAAAAATTTGGAGACTCTAGCAATAAAGGTGTAGAAGATACAATTTTATAACTGGTTTTCGATAAGGTTTTTTATCGATAAAAAAAGATCGGGATGAGTTATCGATTTTTAATGATAAACTTGATATGCGCGCTGTAATTACGGACCTTTTTAAAAAAATTTGAAGTCTCTAGCTCTTATATCTTCTGAAATCGACGCGTTCATACATACGGACAGACGGACAGACGGACAGACGGACGGACGGACGGACAGACGGACAGACAGACGGACAGGGCCAAATCAACTCAGCTCGTCATCCTGATTAAGAATATATATACTTTGTGGGGTCTGCCACGCCTCCTTCTCCCTGTTACATACATTTCAACAAAACCATTATACCCTGATTTCCCATTGAAAATGGGTTCAGGGTATAAAAATATCGAGATTCTCAGAAAGAATAAAATTTGTTTTACTGTGCCACATTCAAAAATTTCATTGAATAAATTGACACAAAAATGAACATGTTTACTTTTTTATACCCTGAACCCATTTTCAATGGGAAATCAGGGTATAATGGTTTTGTTGAAATGTATGTAACAGGGAGAAGGAGGCGTGGCAGGCCCCACAAAGTATATATATTCTTGATCAGGGTGACGAGCTGAGTTGATTTGGCCCTGTCCGTCTGTCTGTCCGTCTGTCCGTATGTATGAACGCGTCGATTTCAGAAGATATAAGAGCTAGAGACTTCAAATTTTTTTTTAAATGTCCGTAATTACAGCGCGCATATCAAGTTTATCATTAAAATTCGATAACTCATCCCGATCTTTTTTTATCGATAAAAAACCTTATCGAAAACCAGTTATAAAATTATATCTTCTACACCTTTATTGCTAGAGTCTCCAAATTTTTAATGTATGCTTACATGCAATTTATACAATTTCGGTTTTTGTTAAAATTTACCCCCACCCTTAAATTCACCCCCTCACCCTCACTTTTGTAAAAAGCGTATTTCAAATACTAGAGACTTGTGCTTTGGCAATTACATGCATATTCATGTTATAATCATAATCTGAAAGTTTCATGAAGATCGTACGTCCATAAAAAAAGTTATTAAACAATTAAGTTCTCATAGTAAGCGCACACTGCAGCCCATGCGTGTTTATGCGTGGGTGCTTGTGTGTGTATGTGTTTGTGTATGTGTGTGTATGTGTTTGTGTATGTGTGTGTGTATGTGTATGTGTGTGTGTATGCGTTTGTGTATGTATGCGTGTGTGTGTGTGTATGTGTGTCTGTATGCGTGTGTGTGTATGTATGCCTGTGTGTGCGTACGTGCCTGTGTGTGTGTGTGTGTGTGCGTGTTTCTTGTGTAAGCTGAAAGACGCGAAAAATTATTGAAATATCTATTGCTCCAAGGGTTCAGGGGATCTCGTAGTCGAGCAGTCTCGACTAGAGCTTTCTTACTTGTTTTTTCTTGATAGATTTATTTTGGGTAAAGTGTAGAACTCTGTAGAACTTACAACTTAGAGGTATAATGTGTATAATGTGAGTTGAGTGACTTGAATATACTTCAAACACTAAAATATTTTAGATTTCGAGTTATTAGAGCAAAAAATTAAGGCCCACGAGCATTCGGTGATAAAAATATCTAGATCCTCGGAAAAAATAAATAAATAATAATTGGCGAGCTCCGAATTGGTTGAAAATTAGTTTAGCGAACTACTTAGTTTCATCAAAATTTAATAAATTAATTATATTTCTTTTTTTTTAAGTCTGGATTATATATATATATATATAATATATATATATATATGACTAATTTATTTATTCGATTTTTGAATTAATATAAATTTAAAACTAATTTCCAAATGAAATACTGGCAACCAGGACTTTCAGCTTGATGGCATAATCGCGCTGATATATTATTATATCAATTTTGTAAAGCTTTGATTTTTTTCTATTTCATAAAGTACATAATACTATTATTTACATATTTGCAAAATAAATTTCGTGTAGGGGAACAAAGGATTTTTAATAATTGATTTCTAAATAAGATTAGGCATATATAGATGAGGTTACATTAACCATAGTATGATGGCTTTTGGATAGTTTAGAAAGGCATAATAAACAGGGAACTCTCACACTCTCTGTTTCTCTCTCTCTCTCTATTTATCTGTCTGTCTATCTATCTCTCTCTCAACACTATCTATCTCTCTCTCTGTCTCTGTATATACCGCTCTCCCACTCTTTCTCTCTCTCTATCTTTCTCACACACACACTATATCTCTCTCTATCTTTCTCTTTCTGCAAAAGTACCAAATTTTACTTATATTATTTTGGTTTATTGGTTTATTTTGGTTTACCAATAATTATTTTCGGGTGCACCCAATTTGATAATAGACATTGCAAAGTCTCTGGTCCACTTTGTCAATATCTGTTTAAAGACATCATTTAGCTCTATTCCAATTTAAAACAAGCTTTTTTCTTAAGTGGAAGCACGGCTGCTTAGCCAGCTGCAAGAGGTTTATGTACGTTGGCAGCAAACGTCGAGCAAAAAAAAAAAGAAAGTAAAATATAATGAGCTACTTAAAGGAAATATGTATGTATATGTATGTATATATATATGAGTGGGTGTGAGCAGGTGAGCCGCTGAGCAGGTGAGCAGCTGGGCTAGTAGTGTGTGCACGCCCAGCTGCTTATGGCGCTGAAATGCAGTCTGGGCACGAGGCACGAGGCAACAAACAAAGTTGAGAGTGAAAAAAATGCATCACGTGCAATTGGAGCAGATGGGCAGGTGGGCTGGTGGGCTGGTGGGTTGATGGGCTGGGAAGAGCGGTCGCTGAGCGGGAGTGAGGCGTTGATTGGATGCTGCTGCGTATCGTAGCACAGCTAATGCGCATTTACCTACGACCCTGATGGCCACCGTCTCAGGACTATAAATTTCCGACAGCCCAGCGGAATGGGTAGCTGAATGATGGGTGTGCAATGGGTGGCAAGGAGCCTAATGATGGTTGCTGCCCCGACTGCTGTTGCTGCTGCGACTGCGACTGCGACTGCGACTGCTGCTGCATTGAACAAGGAGCCAGGACTAAGACAAACTAAAGGAAGACATGAAAATTTTCGATATCCGTGCCTAACGACTGCCGGCGAACAGAGGAGCAGCACGAGAAGGAGAAGGAGAAGGAGAAGGCCGTATAGCTACTGCTGGTTAGGCGGCAATGAGATTTTAAGAGCTTCCACTTCCGTCTAAGCAAAATTTGTTATCGCTGCGACAGGCGGGCCAAGTGAAAACTCTATGTACATATATTACGTATAAGTAGTGGCGCCAGCTCCCACCCACCATGCCTCCACGCCACGCCCCGCCCCGCCCAGTGCCTCGGGAGAGGCCTTCGAACGATTTGCTGCTTGTCTTGCATTTAATGTCACACGCTTCATTATTTCTAATTGGCAAATTTTCAATCAGCGACACGGCCCCAGAGTGGAAATTGGGGCGGGCACAGCGATGGGGGGTGGGGCGAGTGCGGGGGTCAGGATGTTTAGGGAATGCGCTGCGCGTAAATTTGGTTGCGCTGTGACTTAACAACTTCAGAATTCAATTATGCGACACAGAGTGAAATCAACATTATTGATAAGCCGCAAGGACAACGCCAAAAGGAAGCACCAGAGACACAGAAAAAAAAAAAAAAACAAGAAAAGTAAAAATAGACGAAGCTGATGGGCAGCCGCTAAAAGCAGAGCAGAAGCAGCAGCAGGAGGAGGCGGCAGGAGGGACAGTTGATAGCACGAAGGAACGGCGCCGTGGGCAAGCCAAATCGCGACTGCTGTCATCAGCAGAGCTGGAGCAGCAGCAGCAAAAGGAGAAACAGAAGCAGTGCGGACGGTGACCAATCAGCGCCCCCTGGCGGCGGGCGGCGGGCGGCGAGCAGCAACAGCCAACTAACCAGCAAAACTTCTGCCAAGGGGACTGGGCTGGGCTAGTGGGCGTGGTCACTAGATCTGTCGAGCAACAAAAGAAAACGTAGCGCGCAAATTATCGTAATTATAAATTAAGTCGACTTTGGTCAGCGGCGGAGGAGAGCCAAAAGCTGGAGATGGAAGCGGTTAGCATGACGACTAGGGATAATGAAGAATGGGCCGAGCGGTATCGGTGGAGGCATCGGCGGACAGGCGGACAGGCGGACGGACGGACGGCTGGTCGGGTCGTGCGTCAGTGCGTTGCTGGCGAATGTAATGAAAAATACTTTTCGTAATGCGCAGAGGGCTGAGGATGATTGAATGGGAAAGAGCGGAAGGGAAGGTGGGCGGCGTGCGTTTGGGCGATTGGGGAGGCAGTTAGAGAACAAAGCTTACACTGGACTGACAGACATTCGAAAATAGATTTTCTCTATATATATACAGATATATACATATATATATGTATATACTTAGTCTTATTTGGGCGTCAGGGAAGCACGGCCCTAAGATTAGGCTGAGAATGAAAAATAGAAGTCGAAGCAGCAAGGGAAGTGGGAGACAGAGACAGTGGGAGCAAGCTGGGAGCTTGACTATAACACTGTAAAGTGGAAAAGTTTTGTGCGACTTGGATGGGGGCAGTTCTTTGAAGGAATAAAAAATAGAAATGAGAACAAGGCAACAAACTAGGGGAAGCAGAAAAAAACAGACATTGCGGACTGCTGCCGGTGCCACACCCACTCACTCTCAATCTCCCTCTCCGTCTCTATATCTCTCTCTCTCTCTCTCTCTCTCTCTCTCTCTCTCTCTCTCTCTCTCTCTCTCTCTACATACATATATATTTACAAATAAGCTGTAAAAAAAAATAAGACAAACAAGTAAAACTAACAAACAGACAAGCAAGACTGAGATTTGTTGTTGTTGTTGTTGTTGCTGCTCTGCCTGTTGTGCCGAGACGAAATGAAGCTATTTTGCGTAGGTAACCGAGCGAGAGCGCCCTATTGAGCGTCAGCCGGAAGTTGAGGCGTTGGGCGTGGCGCGCTGCTGTTGCCTAATTGTTCAGAGTCGTACGGAAAGTTATGCCAAAAAGTGTTGTCAGATAGACGGCGACGGCGACGTCGACGTCGTCGTTTTGAACAACATTTCTTGGCCATAAAACTAAGCGTTAATTGAGCGCCAAGCAAAAAGTTTTTGGACAAAATGCCCAAAGCAGTTATATTAAATAGATATAATATACGACGGAAGAAGAGCCGGAAATGCAGAGCAAACGAAGTCGAAATACCCTTCAAGCTATATGACGGAGCAGAGCCAAAGCCGGACAGCTTTCTAGCCATGCCAACAATGTTGTTGGCCATAATTGGGTTTGGTATATTATGGGAGTTACAGGGGAGTACTCAAGAAATTTTTAGAAAAAATAATACAACTTTTCATACTCTAAAAATAAATGATAGTATATAAAATGAAAAATATTAAGTTTAAAAAAAAAAAAAAAGAAGAAAAGTAGATGTTTATTCTCTTTTCTTTCCGCTGCGAAGACTGATCCCTAAAAGGCTCAACTTAATAGCTAGAGACATAAATGAATATATAGATAATTGTAGTTATTTATGTATAGCCAAGTTCGCTTCTATGCGTTACAAATTTCATCACGAACTGATAAGAGTCCTCGGCTAGAGTATGAAAAACAGGCAGAAAGAGAGATAGATACAGTAACAAAGACAGAGACCGAAATACATAGAGAGAGGGAGAGAGTGGAAAAAAATTAGATGACAATGGGCTAGCAAAAACAATTGAAAGCGCCGCTGGCATTAGGCGGGGAGTTGGGCTGCTTTGGCATTAGGCGACGCGAATGCTAGGCGAGTGGAATGGTCTATGGGCTATGGGCTCAGGGCTGGGGGCTAGGGGCTCTGGGGGGGTCTGGTCTCTGGGCTGGGGCGCCACTAACCAAATTTACAACTTGTGTGCAGATCGACGACAACTCCAACCACTGACAAAATGGAACAAAATGGCAACCATTAAAAATGCCGCCGACGCTGCCGTCAGCATAAAAACTAAAACGGAATTTCAAAATGAAAAGCTCAAACAAGTTCAATGTACGAAAGCACAACGAACTCTAAATGCCCTACTGCCAGCACGCTTCGCTGCATTTAATTCAATTTATGAGCCAGCGAGTATATCTGTGTCTTTGTCTGTGTGTGCGTCTGTGTGTAAGTCAATTCTTGTGAAGCTGATTTTAAAGTGGTGCAGCAAGTGGTTCGCCATGTTTGTACACGCGTCGAGCAAATTGCGTGGAAATTCTGTGAATCGTTGAATATGTAGTGAGCGGTTGAGACTCCACGGCAAAAAAATGAGATGAAAATAAAAATCAGTTTCTTAGTGTGAGTTACATGATGAAATGTAATTCGTTAAATGCCTTACACGAATTTAAGCACGTGCACAACTCTGGATTTAGGGCTGCCACCACAGGTTCACACTCCGCACAAGGAGTCACATATTTTATATATAAAATATGCTATTAAGTTAACCACTTCAAAGCTGATTCGCAGCTAAGTCAAGCCTAAGTTGAGGCGCACATTTCATTTGATAATGGCAGCAATGTGGTTTAGTGGTTCCCAACAACAACAACAACAACAGCAACAACAGTAAATTCTCACATAATTAGTTAACGAACTTAGAGGCGGTTTTAATGAAAGGGGAACATTATAGAGAATACGAGCAAGAAATTCATGTGCTCAAAAAGGTATCAAAGCTTAATAATAAAAGTCACTGATTTGAACTGGTTCATTTATTAGGTCAAGTAGCGACAGTAGCTAAAAGGGCGTGCCAAGAATTTGAGCTAGTTCGTTTCAATAAAGTACCTATTTTATATATTTTATATAATAAATTTTATTTTTTTAAGTAGGTAATTTATGAAGCATAAAGAACTAGTTCACTAGTTCATTTACATTTTTATTTCTCGAGAAAAATAGTTTTAGTTGAATGCAAAAATTAAACATGAATCTAATTTTAAAAAAAAATTTTTTTACTTCAACGAACTAGTTCTTTTCCAAAAAGTCGATGAACGTAACATAATGAGAAGCTCTATTAAAGTCTCTAAGTATGCAGATATAAAGCTGCATTTAAAAAAAAAAACGAAATGTAATAAATCTAGGCAAAAAATGATGTTTTTTTGAAACAAGTGAACTAGTTCACACACGAAAAGCTAAAAACTTTCTACTAAACAGACAATTATTAATGCTTTTAGATAAATAAAGTATAAAAAGTATAAGAAAATATCCTATATATCGGAACCAGCTCATTTCATTTGGAACTAGCTTACTTATTATGGAACCAGTTCAGCGCTGTTGCAAGCAGAACGACAAAGTGAACATGATCGATTGTGAGTGTCATGCATGAAACCGCCCCAAACAATTGGATGAATTACCAAAAGTTTAGGCCGACTCATTTGCAGAGGGCACTGAAGGGGAGTGGGGGGAAACAGAATGAGCTGTGGGCCAAGTAGCTTGTCGAATGTCTTCTTCGACGCATAAGTAGCTGCTGAAATTAACACTGAAAAATTGTAGTGGCGAATGCGTGCGAATGCGCAAATGAGCAAGCGAGACAGCTTAGGAGCGGACACCCTCCCTTGGGGTGGGAGGGGATGGTGCCGGTTTCTGCCCCAAGATAAGCTTATGGGCGTGTGGGTCGTGTGGGCGGCTCGCTTATCCTCGATTGGGCAGCGTGAAAACAGAAATTACATTTAATGGTTATAAATTGAAACTGACTAAATGAAATGCGTAAATATTGACTTATTGAATGGACTGTGCGCCGTCCCTGCTGTTTGCTGAGGGTCACTTCAAATTACATTATTGGCTCCGGAGCCGCACAATGGCCACAGCGGCATAGCCACAGCCCAGAACACACACAAACACACACACACCCAAACGCACACCCACACACACACACGCACAGGGCACCCTCTGCACTTTGGGATTTGACAGCGCTAATTTGTTGATTTGCTGAATTTGATTTTTGGTTTTTCTTTTTTGGGAAATGCCTCCATGTTTTTCCTTTTTTTTTTTTTCGTGGATATCTATCTAATATTTTGCTGCTGCTGCTGCGGATGCTCTTGGTATTATTGCTGTTGTTGTCATTAGCAAGTCGAGTGGCTTTAAGCGTTAGGCAAAGTTTTGCGGTCTAATGAGCTTAGACTCTAATGGCAGCAGGCCAGGCCAACAGCAGCAGCCACCAGAGAGGACACCATTCTCACTCTGCCGTCTCAGTGTCTGTGTGCGGCACTCGAATTCAACTGAAAGTCCCGCAGTAATTAGAATTGTTTTCGACATGATTTTTGGCATTCTAATTGAATTGTACAGTTTTTTTTCTTTCTTTCTCTCTCTCCCTCTCTCTTTCGGATGGCATCGCTTTGAGCCACAATTAATGATAGTTGATTAGAAAACAAAATATTCATCCACCTGACAATGGTAGGAGGCTTTGCTTAACAATTTAGTCGGCCCCTTTATTCTGCCATTCTCTGGAAATTCGGGCTGTTACATCTTTTCAGTGAGCCCAAAGCAATAACTCATTTTGGTCGTAATTTACATGCTATTAACGAAAGAAAACAAACGTAAAACGAGCACTTATTGATGTAGCAGGGGAAATAGGATAAAGTTATATATACATATAAGGGAAAACGGCAGAAATACCTTGACTTGATTTTTGTATCATTATTATTAGTATTAGTATTATTTATTATTATTAATTAATTTTATTTATTTAATTTTATCAAATCCTTTCGATGTCTCTGGTTCTCATCATTTTGTGCAAATGAAACAACAAGCAAAGTACTTTAGTTGGAAGTGTTTAACTAAGTAATACCCGAACCCTGCGTGAACTGTAATTTCAATTCCGTCTACGCTTTCACCCCTCTTGTTTGCATATATAATACTCACACACACACACACACACACACACACACACACACACACAAATACACACGAACTCTGCGTTTGTTGCGCTGTTTGCACAGCGGCTGAGCAGTCAATGCACTTTCTTAATTAAATTTGCAAAGCTTAATCATCCAAACGTTAAATTTGAGATAATGGAATGAAGCAAAAGCAATGGTTCTTTCAAATCTCAAATTATTTATAAATCAGGTATTCATCCAAGCAATATTGAAATCTCTAATCTTTCTGTTATTCGAGCTAAAATTTATAAATTCAAGTATCAAGAATCGATAATAAGAATACAAATGTTTATCGATAATATTGATATCTTTAGCCTCAAGTTGGGATGGGTTAAAAACGAGTTTTATCGATCGATAATATAAACTTATACTACGTCTGATCCATAAGATAATATGTCTAAATTTAAAAGTCTTCCGATTTTGTAGTTCAAATCTAAATCGACCCAATTTGTCCTGAGCTTATATATACTATATAGAGATATTCTATATATATAAATATTCAACCGAATTTAAAACCTCTCCATTCCCATTTCCATATATGTATTATTATATTTCATACTCAAATATTCTATTTTTATCTATTTTGTTTTCTCAATAAGTTAACATAGCTCCTAAATGTTCTAGCCCTCTATCTCCAGTTCTACGCTTAGAACAAATGCCAAATTGACAAAACTTCAATAAATGAAATCAAATCAAATAAAATGGAAAAAAATCAATGCAGTTGTCGCATAAAATTGAAATTCAAATCAATTTTGGCAAATTGATCAAATTTCAATTTCTAAAACCCAAGCGGCAGAGAATCCATAAAGACATTCCGCATGCCATTCAATTGAGCATTGTTGGGGCATTGTTGTTGTTGTTATTTGGAAGAACTGAAATAAATCCAGTACACAACTTTGGTATTAAGCCAAGTGAAGTGTGAGCTGTTATTGGATAGGGCAAACAACCGCAAATGGTAGCCTCCATGTTAAATGGTCGGCTTCGGGGCTGCGTGATGAGATTCCCCTTCAAATGCACATCAATATGGGAACAATTACTTCAACTACAAGAAGCGCCAAGACGGGCATCGAACCCCAATTTCAGATGAAAAAAATAAAAATAAATAAATGAAATAAAAATCCATTTGGCCAAAAACTTTAGCTGGGGTTCTTCGAGCATTGACAACGGGTTATAAACAAAAGGGGACACATATTGAAAAGAAAGTACCCAAATATACACAGCTAATACACCCATTACACACACACACAATCACACACTCACACACATTTAATGGTTGTATATGTGCCATAAATATGGACCAGAGAGAGGGGCCTCAGGCATATGCGACGCGTCTGGCAGGCTCAAAACTCGAATCGAGTCGAGTCGAGTCGAGTTCGAGTTTATCTGCGCATCTAACTGAACTATGGGCATATAAATACATAAACACACACACATACACACTCATTTATGTGTAAGTATATGTGCGTGTAGGCCACGGCGATATAATAAATCGAAGTCACGACAAATATAAATAATAAAATTTATTTTATTTCTATATAGAAATTTCGTGTTTTTTCGACGTTTTCGCTATTTTATTTTCGCCTTTTTTTTCTTTTTTTTTTTTTTTTTTTTGCTTTTGCTGTTTCTTTTTGCATTTCAACGTACTTTCAGTACATAAATCTCGAGCTTAGCAGCGGACAGGACCCCACACAAATGTCGAAGGACAATAACAACAGCAACAGCAAAACAAAAAAAAAGAATAGAAAACAAGAGAGGAGTGACTTTTTTTCCTCTTTTTTTTTTTTTGTTGGGCGCCTGAAACAACAGACACGAGCCGCAGAATTCGGGGCGGGCGTGCCAGCCGCCCTACGCTTTATACTCGTATGAATATTGTTTCTGCATATATCTACAAATATATATGTATATACCCATACGATATGTGTGTATGTAGTAGCTAACGCACACACACACACACACACATTTATATAAAAAATGAAAAACAAAAAGCAAAAGAAAGCAAAATCGCTGCGAACAGAGAAATAACAATAACAAATCCAATATTAGATGGCTATAACAACAATGCGCTCAAGTACAAGCCAGCGCACTCGCACTGGCACTCCCACTCGCCGTCGCCTCTCCACCGGCCACCCAGAGGCAGCCTAGTGCCACCCCATGCGGCACCTAGTCGTGCCACGGCTTGGCGTCGCGTTTGCTAAGGTTTTGCGGCAGCAGCAGGCGCACATTTTTGGCCATTCGGCAAGGTCTGTGTGAGCAGAGCGCACACAATAAAAACTGAAGCAGCGGAGAGGGAGAGGGGGTGGCGGACAGGAGGGCAACGCTGGCTCTATGAAACAAAAAGTGGAGGCGTACTACAAGCTGTGAACAAGCTGAATGTGTGTGTGTGTGTGTGTGTGTGGAACGCATGTGCTGCAATCCGATGAGTGGGATGAAGCTTTCACGCACACACACACATACGACTAAAGAATAGAATGAAATAAAGACACAGATATCGGAAAACTTTGGAATGTGCATTGGCTAAAAGCAAACCACTCGAATTGAGTCAAATTACTTGGCATTCGGAATGGGATTACTTCCAAGCATTGGATTGGAAACAATTTGTCGAGATTTTCGCATATACATATATATATATTTATATATATATATAAAGCACGACACGAAAGCTAATATTGTCGCATGAAATATTTGACCACATTACATTATGATGGTATTTGCTTAGGATTATGACGGCTGCCCTAACTATGGGTCAATGGGTCGGCAATGGCGATAAAGCGGCATGCACAGTTATTTTGCAATGCATGGAGCGTGGGCGGGCGAGCGCTGCTCGCTAACTGAGTGCCATTCACAATGGGATCGAGGAATTTGCGGAATGAAAATGTTTGAAAATTAAAATGCCTGAAATCCGCAACAATATTAAATGCCTGGCTGCAAATTGCTTTCGAGTCGAAACCAACTTCTCAGTCGGCAGCTGGACAAGTTTTAATTAACTGTTAACCGAACCTTGAATTGATGCTGTTGCTGCTAGCTAGCGTTAACCCTAGCGTTCAAAAAGGCCTTCAAAGGCCTACAGAATTAGTTACTGTAATAGGTGAGAGACGGGACTGACCGACTAAGCAATACCCTGGATTGCAATCATTCTATGCATGTAATTTGCATACGCAGCAAAAAAACACAAAGATACAAGATTGAAATTTACTCTTAAAAAAAAAGAGCAATCTCTATTTATTTCACATATCTAAACAATCAATCAGAAAGTCTCGATCTCCTACTATATTCAAAATACGGTTAATAAATAAAGATAAGCTATCGATTTATATCGATAATAAGGAAATATACTATCGAATATTAAAAATGCCGTATATAGTATATATGAATATATTTTTCGAGTCTTAAGTCTCTAGCACTTGAAATGTACGAAATGGATGAATGCTTACGGATGGACAGATAGACGGATAAGCGAACAAGCAGACATGTTGCTCAATCGTCGTCCTGATCAGAAATCGGTATGCTTTATATCATCTGCAACGCCTACATACATTTAGCATAGTCAATCCATTTATAAGGTTCAAGAATGTTGGAATTGTTGACTTCAAAATAATCAGAAAAGCAAATTTGATGGTGTAGGCATCAAAAACAAACAAGCACATATTTATCCTTATTATGCAAATAAAAGAAAACATTGAGAAAAATAAATGTCGCTTGCGCATCATAATACGAGGCTTTATAGACTTCAAGATGGTAGCATTTACTCAGTTGTTGATGCTAATCAGGAATTTATTTATTCAAATTGTCAATAGGATTTCATTTCAGTTTTAAAAGTGAGTTTTACAGTGAGAATTAGTTAGAGGCCAGTCTTCACTGTACTAATCTGATTGGTTAGGAAAACTCTCAGTTGAGTGATAATTACTTTAGGAAACTTTGCAAACTGATTCAATTTAATTGCATTATTTCGGTGCTACCGATTAGCTTAAATTTTGAATCTAAAACTTTCATGCTTGTCAATGAATAATAATCAATGGACTCAGCAGGCGGCAGGCAGACATATAGGACATAAATCTGAAAGGGTCTGTTATTGGGATTTGAAAATAATTATAAATCACCTATATATTGCTTGGGCCCAAATTATCCGCTCGGCTAGAAAATAAGTAATAAAATATAATGCCCTTGGGACCCAAGCAATATATAAAAAAAAAAAAGTAGATAAAAATACTAATAAAAAAAAGTAGACCCAAGTCCAACTAATTGCACAACATTTTGGGGTCGACCAATGTGTGATAAACCTTGAGTTGAGCTGCCGAAGTGGCGAGGCTTCGACTTACATAACTTTCAGTCCAATGGCAAGGGGGAACAATATGTCTAACGAGTATGATACACACACACACACATACACACACACACACACACACCCACACATAAACAGGAGCTGGGCCCAGCCAGCCAGCGAAAGGACCCTGCGACCCGAGGGCCGACCATTAACTATGCCAAGTGTTGCAAAGTGTATCTAAATTTTCTGCACTAACACCCAAAATCTAATTTATATCACGTTAATGAGCTTTTACGTCAAATTTTTCGGATTGTTTGGGGACGGGACGAAACGGAATGGGACGGGACAGCACGTCAACGGTTCGAGGCTGGACTGTAGCCGATGGACGGGGCCTGGCGCAAGGGGTTGACGGCAAAACTTTGAGGCCAAAGTCGAGTGGGCTCTCGGCCGTCAGACGGTTCGAGCAGTCGAGCAGTCAGTCGGACGTGGCAAAAACTGTCAACTGTAAAAAGTTGGCCGGCTTATCAAACGAAATTTTGTGGCAATAAAACGAAACGAAACGGAATGGAAACGAACGGAGCGAGAGAGAGAGAGAGAGCAATAGAGCGGGAGAGAGAGAGAGAGGAAGGGCAACAACTGTGCGTCGCGAGTGGCAGCACGTGGAGCGCCTCATGTCTGAGCCAATAAACGAAAGGTTATTTAATATTTGGCTACAGCTTTGGAGCACCCTACCCTACCCCCATCGCAGCCCATCAGAGAATCCCCGAAGACGCCGCACGACTCCCCAATGCTTCCTGCAAATATATTTCACTAACAACTTAGCCAAGTTGGCACTTTTGTTTTCGGGCTCTCGATTTTTTGTTGCTTTTTTTTGCTCTGTTATTATTTTTTCTCCACAGAAAAACATCAAAGACGCATGGGCGTGGCTAGGAGGCGGCTAGGGCCGTGACTGTGGAATGGGTAGGAATTTTTTGTATTTTATTTTATTTTATTTCATTTTATTTTATTTTTTCTGCCTTGGCATCCTGCGGGCGAATATTAAACAAATCTCGGCATACGCAATGCAAAAGTTGTCAACTTGCTCTGATAACACGCCCCCATGCCAACGCCTACACAAGAAAAAACGCCCCTCTGCCCCAGCTACTCCATCTCTCTGCCTCTCTCTCTCGTCTCTCCTGTTGTTCCTTTTGTTTTGGCAACGAGCGAAAAGGCAAAACATTGGCAAATTTAAATGCAAATCAGCAGACAGAGTGAAAGAAAACAAGAAAATGCTCAGCGCCGGGGCTGCTGCGGGGGGGCCAGAGACTGCAGGAAGAAAAAGTATAGACTATTTGGGAAATTATGGACCCGAGCATTGAGTCGAGTGCGGGCGTACGGGGCAGGTGCCCATTTGCCAAGCTAAGCAAATGCAGTTTAGCTGCCACGCCTACAGCACACACACGCACACACACGGCGACATGGCATGTAATATGAGCATTCGCATTATTACTTAATTCAAATATGTCGGTATCAGCGGGCAACCCACATGGAATATAAACAAGTGAGCGTAGTCTAGCTGGCAATGCCCGACTTGTAAATGCCCTATCCACTTGAAAATATTCTACTAGTCAGTGACTTCTGGCTGTTACTTAACTCTATATAGGTGCTATTGAAACGGATTCCAAGTTGTCGAACTACAAATACAAACTACATATGTGCTATCCTACTGAAAGCACTCGCTGCTATGCTCATACTTAATCTTCTGTTACATACATTTCCACTAAGCCCATATACCCGGTTGGATAATTTGCACAGGCTTTAAGCGGATAATTTAGAAAATTATATAGCACAGATTTGGGCGCAAACATTTTGAAGCAGGTGACAAACATGTCGTAAAATAAATGCTTATGAGCCTGCCAGATATAATAATAGGCTAATGAAAACATCAAACTTAAATATAAATATATACATATATACATACATACGTGGAAAGATAATGATATGTCGAAGTTATGTGGACAGCAAGGGAGGGAATTACAAATTGTGTGAACAATTTATTTAGGTCCCAAAGAGCTGGCGACCAAAATGAGAAGAAAAGCAAATGTTAGGCTATTTTATAGAAGATTTAAGAAGAAGAAAAAGATGTAAGTAGACTATAGATATATAAGAATGGACATGGATCAAGCGCATGTTGTTTCTAGAGTTCTGCAACATACATATATATACTTGAGTCCATCTCGTCTAACTACTCTGGCCATATGAAACAGACTTAACTAACTAACTTTTACTATTTAACTATTCACGCTATACTAATTTCCTGTGAATAGTAAATGCTAAGATATTGGCAAGCTTAATTAAGATATGGTCTTTGCCATCTGCTTATCTTCATTATCTAACCCATTTGTCATACTCGATCTATACACCCTCTTTCGTCTGTCTGCCTCGACAGGGTATACAAATATGCGTAATACATGAAACAAGAAATAGTAATGAGAAATGACACGACATATGGCAATGCAAAGCAAAAGATGAAAGACTTATTATACAAGCCGCAGACATTGGATCAGAGAACTCCGGAGTAGCTGTAATTGCATATGATATATATTATGATATTCGCTGTATGAAAGCAATTTGCTTCGCATTTTACAGCACAAGGAGATGATGCTCAGCTGCAGCACGTGTCACACATGGTGACAGCAACATGAGTGTGTGTGCGTTAGTGTGTGTGAGTGCGTGTGCGTGTGTTAAGACAGTGAGGCACGCACAGACGCAATATTTTGCAACAAGCTTGCGGCTCACCGAATTATTTCGCTGCTGTGCACCACCGTGCACTCCCCACCTGAACGGTGGGATTTGTCTGGCCACCGAATGTGACAGCCTGACATAGTCCACTCTCGAGCAGTGAGAGGCCAACAACATCCCGACATCTTAACATCCCAGCTGCCAACTGGCCTGGCCATAACTGTTAGCTGCCAGATAGATACCTGTACTTGCACCCCTTTTCCCTTTGCCTGCCACCGAGCTATGTGTGTTGTGGCAGCTCAGGTGTTGGTGCCAAAGGGCCGCTCATGTATTTTGCTCAGATTCCCTGGTGCACAGCTCACGGCTCAAGGCGCACGGCGCACGGCGTACGACGTACGGCCCAAGGCTCAAGGCGCCCAGCTCACGGCTCAACTCTCCAGGTTTATCTGCTGTTTATGATTAATTGTTGTCTGCCTGGCAGACAGTGAGAAGTCGCCCGACAAGCCAGCGGAGATTGCCGCCAGCACAGAGGACTTGGCCAGAACGTGACTTTGTTTCCCTCTAATATATGTGCATACATACATACATATATACCTATACAATGTCTTTGCTTCGCCTGCTTGAAATATAAGAATATAGTTTACCCAACACACTTAAACCTAATTAAAAGTTTTCTGCTTTTCTACGTGCAACATTGTTACGCGTGCGCAACCTAAGATATTATCGATAGGCATTAAATATGTCAAAGTTGATTGGAATCGAGTATATGAATAGATATATTTTCTTAAATTTTAAATTTGAATATATTTCGAGATACACCTAATAAATAGCAAAAACTAACGATGAGCTCGATAAGTGTTTGAGCTTTTTATAAAATTCGATATAATTAATATGTATTGAATATTAAGTATTGTACATACATACGATATAATTAATATGTATTGAATATTAAGTATTGTACATACATACATGTATGTATGCTCGCATTCACAGTAATAATTTATTACTAAATAAAAAGTTAATTTAATGTATGCATTTATTGATTTAGACTTATCGATAAGTGAATCGATAGTTTTGGGCCTTATATAATATTAAAATAATATTAATATATTACATGCTATATAATTATAAATAATAAATATAAATATATATTAATACTAATATATATGAGACCATTAAAATGTATATCGATAAAAGTCGATACAAAATCGATAATATACATAATTCAATTGTTTAATTATTAATAATAATTAATTAATAATTTAAAAAAAAATAACATCCAAAAGATGAGCATAGCAAAAACAATAAAAATAATCAATTAATAATCGATAAACTTTTTAAACTTTATGAGCATTTATAGTTTGATAAATTAACTATTGAAAAAGCAAATAGTTAGAATGATATGAATGTTGCCGAAAATGCATTGCTAAATATATCGATAAACAATTTATATATATATATATATTTATTAAATATTAATAAATATCAAGCCTTTAAAATAATGAAAATAAAAAATAAATAAATAAAAAAAAAAAGAAATAATGCAAATTGATATAGCAGAATAATTAATAGGCAAATTATTGACACATTAACTTAATAAATATAAAAATGTACCATTTGATAGATTGATCATTTAAAATAATAATTAATTAACCAGAAACTTAATAATGCCAAAAAGTGCATCGATAAATATACATATATGTGTAATCTAATCAACTAGCTAATCAGTAGAAATTAAATCATTAGCAGGAAAATATATATTCAAAAAATTGTATTGATAAAAATATCGATAAATAAGTGAAACTTTTTTTGATAATACTTCAATGTCACTGGCATAAACTAATTTTCATATATCAAACAGAGAACAATATGTTTTTTCATATATGTATGTATACTATACATGTATAAATCAATCATTTCATGGCTGCAAACATGTTCTTGATGTAAGTCATGTCATATCGAAAAAGAATTACTTGAAAAATAAAATTAAATAATATAAAATGGTTATTACAATTTTTATAGACAAGATTGCGGTTGGTAGAAAATATTTTAAATAATTGCCCACACAGCCGGAGTCCACTTGAAAAAATTTCAGCGCGAGTTTCGCATGTGAGTGAAGCTCATTTATGCGTCCAGTGAATGAATGCACTTTGTCATCCACTGAGTACTCATTGTTCACTTCACTTTAAGTGGAACATTCGTTGGTCGCTTTGGTTTGGTTTGGTTGGTTTGCCGGCAGATAGCACTACCGACCTGCACTTCAGCTCGGATTTTATGAGACAGTTTCGGGTGCCCATAACTCAGTGGGTGAATTGTCAGTAGGGTTGCCCTGCTCTCTATTTTTTATTCATTTCATATAGTATATTTCTATACATGCTTATATATATATATCTATATATGTATGCATGTATTTGGGTGTGTATAGTCACGACTAGTCCAATTTCAAAGTACATTTTGTGACCCACACAGAATTTATGAACTCGTTTTGTTATTAAATTTGAACTGGCCAACTGGCAGGGAGTGTCCAGAGCGGGCTTTGAGCCACTGTTATCATGGGCAATGGTTTACACATATATATATATATTTATATATATAACTTGCTAACAAATTTCATGACAGTCGACTCGGATGGGCGTGCCTGCAATAGGGGGGGCTAAGGAACCGGGCGAAAATCGTGCGAGACGCTGCGTTGAAATAAAAATGAAATTTATTATTTATTTATTTCGTTATCACTTTGTATGCGACACACAAAAAATACGATAAATAAATAAATAAAAGAAAATGCCGCAGCGAAACGAAATGAAATGGAACGCTGCTTGAGCTATGGGCAGGGGGGCGATTCGACACGGGGGCCAAGGAGGGTTTAGGTTTTGCGGCTGCAAACTAAAACTCGAATTTAGATTGAAACTCGGGCGAACGCTTCTAAGCCCACAACATTTATGAACTAAGCCAACGAACCAAACCACAAAACTGACAACAGCCCGCCCTCGCCACACCCCCACTGACAGCCCCTCTGGACCATGCCTATGCGACCAAGTTATGCTCACAAAAGGAAATAAATGTAATAGTTCGTTGCGTATCGCTTACGCTCGTACGATGCCATCCCCGCACCGAAATGCCGTGGCACGCAGTTGCGATTAGAAAAAGGATACACGTAATTTTGTACTTTCCGACATGGTTTTTACGAGCTAGCGACCAGGATCAGCCCCGATGGCCGCCCCATAATAAAGGTTGCCGCCGTGCCGGAGGTGAGGTGACAAGTTGGCGGTTATTATTATGCCATACGCTGCTGTCGCACCGTTGCCCATTCGCATTTACAATGGATTTGCCTCACGTTGTTTTTGTTGTCTCTCCTTATTCGGCATAGGAATTGGATTTGAATTGGTTGGTTTGGTTTGGCTTGCTTTGGTACGGGTTTTGGGGCTGGGGCTGGAACTGGAAACGGAAGTGGGGCTGGCTTTTGGCTTTTGGCCTTTGGGAGTTGACAGTTGCCAGTTAAGGGTTTTTCCTTTGCCCTACAATAGGGCATCATAACGTTATTGGTAGATGTGTAACGCGTTAAGCAAGTGAACTTTATCTGTGTTACAGATAGCCATTTCGCGAACTTTCATCGGTTTATTTGTAGGCCCCATTCGAAAAGCATTCCACTGTAGAATCGATTCCAATCGATATCTTGTTTGATTAGCTTCCTTACTAAATTTAAGCGTTCAAATGATGCAACTAGCATCTATACTTTTATATATACATCCTCTAGCTCTTTACATCTCCATACGTTATCTCTGCCACTTTCTATCTCTCTTTGGCTTTTTTACTCTCCTGCTATCTCTGTTTCTTTCTTTCTTATGTTTTTTTACGTGTTTCACTATACATCTATCTCTACTTCTCTCTCCCTCTATCAGTGCCTCTTTCTTTCTCTATTTCTTTTTATTTCTCCACCTCTACCTCTGTCTTTTCTTTTTCTCTATTTCTATCTATTTCTCTCTCTCTCTCTCTCTCTCTCTCTCTCTCTCTCTCTCTCTCTCATTCACGCTCTTTTGCATTCACTCTCAATGATTTTTTTTCTATCCCACACTCTCATATTTTTTCTCTTTCTCTCTCTCTCTCTCTCTCTCTCTCTCATTCTTTCTCTCTCTCTCTCTCTCTCTCTCTCTCTCTCTCACATAATTCCTTCCTTGTCTCTCTCACAAAATTTCACAATGCCTCTATCAAATTTGTTGTCCCTATTTGACTCCTTTTCTCCCCCTATTTCTTTCTTCAATTATTTACATAATTTTTAGAGTACGTAATATTCGGCTTTTCACAGTTCTCACATCTTTTCCTCTTTCTTTATTTTATTTTATTTTTATTTTATTTTATTTTTATTTTTTGTTTTTTTTGTGGGCCTTGTGCTTTGCTTGCGGCGACTCGCATTGATGGCATTTTTAATGGCTTAGCGGTGTCTAACTCGTTGCCGATTCGTTCGTTAAGGTTTATTAGGGTCGGGTCTGTCAGCTAAGGTCATGCGTGTGTGTGTGTGTGCGTGTGTGTGCGAGTGTTCCGTGTCTGGGGCGTGGACATGTTAAGAGTGGCGCTAAAGAGCAACACATTGTGCGACAACAGCAGAAAACAACAAACAAAGCGCTCATAAATCAGTTTCAGTGGTTTTGTCGATAACGATTATTACATTTTGTCGATATCAAACCCACACACACACACATACCAAACCACACTTGGGAGCAATCACATTACTGTTAATGCATTGAAACTCGCATTCCAATTGACTATTTAACTTTGAGCATTCAGATTGAAACTACTATAGAATATCGAATAGGCCCATTTGATTTTAAGTAGCTAACGATAAATGAAGTGTGTTGGCAATTTATCGATATATACGTACGTAGCTAGACGTTGATCGATAAGACAACCATTTTTGTAGCAGGGCACACAATGAACAGTTCGTGGAGTGGAGTCGAGTCGAGTCGAATCGAGTCGAGTCGAGCCGAGTCTGTCTAAAACTATTTGGGCAACAAAGTTTTCCTCTAATTACTGTCGCGCTATATAACTCAGGCAACTTTGGCATTCAGAGCAGAGTCGCAGTCGCAGTCGGAGTTGTAGTTGACGTTGCAATGGCAATTTCTTGCCCCAGCCCTTGCGTATGCCGGTTGATTAGCATGGCATTTGCCGGCTGCCAGTTGAGTTCACTTTGTCATTTGGGTATTTTGGAGACGACCCGCAGCTGCCAAGAGGCGGATTCAAAGTTGAGGCTTTGCTGCTGCTGCTGCTGCTGCTACTGCTGCAACTGCTGCTGGATGACTGCAACTTTACGCTAAACGTGAGCGCGACGCCAAATGAAAAGTTTTCAATAAGCTAAACACTTCAAGCAGACAGACGCACTGACAGCTGGACTGCCAGCCATGGACTCAACCGGGTGAGAGAGGAGGGCAGGGACAGCTGCACTGAAAGGTAGAAGGCGAAAGTACTCAGCTGGCATAGCAGCGGCTGGCAAACTTGACTTTTGCGTGCTAATGAATTCGAGCGTGGCGCATAAAAATGTTTTTGCAAGCGCACAAAAGTATGCAGCAGTTTTTTGGCCACCAAATGCCAGCAGAGCGAGAGAGAAAGAGAACTAACTGAGAGCAAGACTGAGACGACACGAACTGGCTGACGAGGCCTGTGTGCGTGAGCCAGGCCAAAGTGCAAACGGCACTCGAGCAACTCGAAACTATGCATTTAATTGATTTCAAGCGCTTTAAGCAAACAAATAGTGAAAAGCAAACCAATCAAGCGGGCGGCTGGGCGGCTGGAAAAGGAGCGGGGCGTCGGAGTAAAGGCAGATGCGAGTACTGAGCGCTGAATGCAGCTCACGCTTCAAGAAACAAACATATTAGCATAAGACACACACACACACACACCCACGCACTTACATATATATATATATACATATATACATGTATATATAAATGTCAATGGGTGTGCTGCAGCAACAACAACAAAAGTATAAAACAAAAAATTTCTCTTAGAGCGCAGCGCAGCAAAGTCAAGCCAAGCACGCCCAATGAAAACTTTTGCTACAGCCACCACGTGTGTGTGTGTGTGTGTGCATGACTCTGTGTGTGTGTGTGTGTGTGTGTGTGTGTGTGTGTGTGTGTGTGTGTGTGTGTGTTAGCTGTGCTATGCAAATAGAATTGCATTTAAATTAATCATACGCACCGTGTGACCATGCTTCTGTGTGTGCGTGTGTGTCTGTGTGTGTGTGTGCGTGTGTGTCTGTGTGTGTATGTGTGTGTGTGTGTATGTGTGTTTTTATGTGTGTGTGTGTGTGTAAGCACACGTGCGTGTGTGTGTGTGTGTGTAAGCACACGTGCGTGTGTGTGTGTGCGTGTACGTCTGGAGGTAACGGCAAAGCAAGGGCTTACACTTGCCAGCTTGAGCCTTTCACCCTCTCTCTCTCTCTCTCCCTCACGCTCTCGGTCTCCATATCTTTCGCTCTATCTCTGTCTGTTTGGCATGTTTGTGCAATTTGCAAAATTGCATTGCCGTCGAAGTCGCCGAGCTTCCACTGTCATAGATATATTATTATCAACGTGATTATCATTATCAAGGCGATCATCGGCTAAACGGACATTATGATGTTGCCCATCAGGGTCATCATGATGATAGAAGGCACAAGCAGAAGCTGCTAAATGCTCAAAATTCAAGTGGGTGCAACTTCATTCGCCTGCCAGCATATAAATGTGTGTGTGTCAGTGTGTGTGTGTGTGTGTGTGTGCTTACAAAAATAAGGTTAAGAAATGCTGCACTTACACACAGACACGCTACGAGAGAGAAAGAGAGAGAGAGAGTGAGAGGGATGTTGAGTCGCCTTATGCGAGCGACCCCGGGAGTTGCTTTACCTTAATTTATGTGTATGCACTGCTTACAGTTTGAGCAGCACTGCAGCAGCATCTATGCATGTGTGTGTGTGCGTGGACTGTTTTAGGCGCATAAATCAGGAAAGCAATGGGAAACGCTTAGCTAAGCAAGCAGCGACTGCCACAACAACAATAACTATAAATTTAAGCAGGCAACAACAGGAATGTCACAACGACTTTTTGAATACCCTAACTCTAGCATAAGGCATAATTAAATAAATCCAAAGAGATCTTAAATTACAGCAGAATAATCCAATATAAAACACAGATATATGAAAAAAGTAACAAATTATTTGTTTTATTATAGTGAAATATAATTGAAAATAGTTCGATTATAACCGATAACACAGCTAGTTCTCAGCCGATGCTGATGTACTTATCAATTTAGTTATATGCTTATCGAATTTGTTAGAATATTCTCTACTCACTGTAAAGTAGACATATTCCCTAGAGTTACCTCGTTTACAATCACTTTTCTAACATCATTGTTAATTTTAGTCTTTACGATGTTTTAATGTTTTAATGTTTTTTTTTTTTTTTTTTTTTTTTTGTGAAATAAAACACAAATAATTTAAGTAATAAAGAAAAGAGTAAACCTAGATATATTCCATAAGTCATCATCTGTCTCCAATATATCGCTAGACACTTCAAGCCATAAAATTAGAGCACCTTCTCTATGTCTCTCTCTTTCTCTCTCATATCGGATTTGCTACATATTATAAAACAGAGCCTATAGCAGATTCCAGCTCGTCATTGATGAATACATGCAATATCTCAATCAATTCTCAGATTCATTGCTCTTCATAAATATCTACAATGTTACAGGCACCTGTCAAACTAATTGTCTACTTTGACAGCCACATATCATGTCTTTCGCAACGATGATCGAACTGAGCCTTGCCTTTGCCTACGTCACTTTGCCTGTCCTTTGTAAACGTTTCCCTGTAATCGCCCACGCTTGGCACTTGATTTTCCTGCAACTAACAGTTAAGACTCAAGTTAACTGAACTTTATGGCTGCACAGCTCAACGTCTGCCAAGTGCTTGACGTTTGCCTTTTTGTGTGTGCTGCAAACGCATCGAGAAAGTTGTGAGACTTCTTGTTAATGCATAACAACTGCCAGCTGCCTTTGACAAGCAGTTGTTGGTGTTGTTGTTGCTGTTGCTGTTGCTATTGTTGTTGGTGTTGCAGTTGCAGTTGCTGTTGCTGTTACTGTTGCTGATATTATGCCAACAGTTTTAGTCGGTTGTCATGTGCAGCGATTACCGTTAGTTGTAATCGTTGTTGTTGCCACTGCCGCTGCCACTACCGCTGCTGCTGCTGCTGTTGTTGCCACTTGACACTAAACGAAAATGAAACCAAAATTGTTTGGCCGGCTCGTCAACAACACGACCAACTCGCGCTACAGTTTCTCAGGCACTTCTGCGAAACTAGTTAAAGTGCGTTGACTGGCAGTGGACGACCAGCAAATACTCTCTACCCGAAATAAGCCTATTTAGACCTTTGGTGTTTAGAGTTCTGCAAATCTGTGATAAGCACTTGAAGGCTTAAGCTTTCCAGTGATTCAACTTTTGTCAATATCGATATTCGACATCGATTATTATATTATATATATAGATTATCTATATCGATTATTGGGTTATTAATATCAATTACTCGACATATGAATAGACTATTATATTACCGATATAGATTATTAGAATATCTATATCGATTATTATATTATCAATATGGACTATTAGTATATTATCGATATCGATTAATTTCCGACTGCATATTATTTATGAGTATATTTGCGTAAATTTTAAAGTTTTTTGTTACCGGATCTAAGAAACTTCCTTTAAATCGATACTTATCGATATTCCAGGCTTAGTGAAATAAGACCTATAAATTAAATAGACATTTCAACTAGGCTTTTCTTGCTGGCTATGCCTTTTTTGGCTACTACCTTCAGTTCAGTTGTATACCCGTTTCCGCATTAAATGGACTACAGGGTATTCAAAAAGTTGTGCAGCTTTAATTTAGTGCAATGGCCGACTAGTTTGCTCGCTCCCACTCGCTTTGTATTACTCTAAAACTGCGCGTCTCCACCTCTCTCTCTCTCAATCTCTCTCTCTCTCTCTCTCTCTGTCTCTCGCTCTCTCTCTCTCTCTCTCTCTCTCTCTCTCGCTATTTGTGTCTCACTCTCACTCTGTCTCCCTCTCCCTTTCTAACTGCCTAGCTCTTTGCAGTTATTTATAGTTGTTGCTCGTTGGTTGTGCGTATTTTTAATAAGTTGATTTTGCCGTCGCTTCGGTTTTATTTTGCATAAATTATGCAAGCGCCTGTCATTTGTCTGCTCTAGCACAACAAGGACAACAGCATTTTAAAGTTTGAGCACCACTGAGAAACTGTTGACGTGTGTGTGGCAGTGCATGCATGCATGTGTATGTGTGTGTGCGCGCGTGTGGCTGGGTCGATGGGTGGGGTGTTGTTTTATTAATGAGCTGAGCCAAATTAACTTTAATATATGTGTGTTTAAATGTTGAACAAGTGTATACTACTTTATGCCCACTCTTCACTCGTAATACCCTGCACTCATTAAACATGGTCAGCATGCGAGGGGTATATTGCATATGTGGCTAACATGGCATATCCTCGAAGCTACACACATGCATATTTCTGAATCACCCTAGCTAGAGGATTTCCTCTCTTTCTTTGATCATTCCTCTGCCTCTTTTTTTTGGAGTTTCAATTGTGGCATTTAATATGCTTTTTCTTGTATATCGATACTTATCGATAAGCTGAAAAGTGTTATATATGACGATCCGTTGGTCGACTTTCTCGAAATGTTTCTATTATACTTCTGATCAATACATTTTAAGTGCAGTTTACTATAAATTTAGATAATCACTACATATTCAATGTATATATCTATGTATACCTCTCAAATTGAGATCTATATACTCAAATATTTTCATAATTTTCTACACATTTTTTGCTTGGCGCAGATGCAGCATCACAGCAACTACCGGAAATACATAGCTGACAACAGGGTATCTTCGAGTCGAGCAGTCTAGTGTAGTGCACTATTACTTGGTACTGTTTTTCGTTGGTCTGGCATTTATCATTTATAATTGTTTGGCTTTGTGTCAACCATTTGGCCATTGCGGTCGCCTGCCCACTTGGCGCGTGGTGGAGCTGACGATGAAGTGGGAGGCATGTCGGATGGCGGATGGCAGAAGGCGGAAGGCGGAAGGGGCGTGACCATATTCTTTGTGCATTTCACATTTTGACACTTTGACATGCATTAAATCAGTCAAGCGTTGGCCACTTTGAGCTCCATGACTTTGCGGTACAGCTGTCTGTCTCGCTTCCGCCAACGCTCTGTAACTATGTAGCTGCCCTCTCTATCCTATTCTCTGTCTCTCTCTCTCTCTCTCTCTCTCTTACTATCTCTCTCTTTTAGTCACTCTCTGTCGCTCTTGTCATCTTGCTCTCACGCGCTGTCGGTGCTGCAGCAGAGTTTTAAGGTGACCACAGTTTGCATATTTAATTGCTGCAGTTTTGGGCTGACCATCATTTCATATTAATGAGCCAAACCAATGACAACTTTTGGCCCAAATGAGCATGTAAATGCGTCAAAATCATGTCATTAATATCATTTCGAATGCAACATCCAGGCCAGCACATATACAAACTAAGCCAGGGCTTAGCTCGCCCACACGAACTGCAACTACATTTCGTATTCAACCTGATGATAAATTAATCAAAGGAACAAAAGCTTGAATATGCTAATGTGGGCTAACTCTTTGTTGTTTTGCGAGCAACTGTCAATCGCAACCGATTTGTAATCTTCTTGTCAAATGGAAAGCCCAACATTCAAATCATAAAGCACAGCCAATTAAAACTCACCCTGATTGCACCTCGAGGACACGTTGCTAACTTGACGACAAGCTCCTGTCACAATTACATTCAGCTTTAACATGTGATGGACAAGCACTTATCAAAATGCGGGCACTCATAGGCAGATATAAAAGTGGTTTCATGATGACAACTTTTTTCTGTCTCTCTTCCATTCCCTCTCTCAGTCTCGCTTGTACATCAGGTGTAAACGGTGTATCGCTATCCCTAGTATCAGATATATGTATGTATAATATGTGGACTCTTTTACTCTTCCTCTCTATTAGACGCTACTTCAATCAATCCTTCAATTCTAGTGTATGCATCTTTATTATAATAGATGTGCAGACCCTTTGACTCCTGCTCTCAACTTGGACTGCTCTTCAAGATTGGTGCCTGCATACATTACACATCCCATGTGATACTTATAGTATAGTATAGTAGTATATCACATTCTCATTATATATTTCTCTCCCTCTCTCTCTCTCTCTCCCTCTCTCTCTCTCTTTCTCTCTCTCTCTCTCTCTCTCTCTCTCTGTCTATCCCTGTTTGCGCATTATCGAACAGTGCTCAATATTTTATAGTCCACTTACTTCGCTCTCTCTTTGTGTCAATCTCCTTTTTCATTTCGCCGTTATTTATGCACATTCACTCTAATCTTTCATCTATTTCTCGAGCTAAATCAGGTCGCTCTTTCCTTTATACCTATTTCACGCAATTTTTTGCCTCTCTCCCACCTTACTTCTCTCCCTTCAATTCCTCTCTCCCACTTTCTCTCTCTCTCTCTCAATCATTAACCTTTGCCTTGCCTCTCTCTAGCTCCTTTCTGTCTCTCTTCCTCCTATATTGTTGATTGGTTTATTTACACACAATTCTGCCTCCCCTCTCTATCGTTCTCCAATATAAACACCTGTGCTACCGACTTCTCTCATTCCCTTTTTGTTCTCTTTTTTTTCTCTCTCTCTATCTCTGTCTCTCTATCCCTCTTTCTCTCGTCCTATCCCTTTCCTTGCGAGATCGTAAGGCCGAAGGGCAAGGTTTTGACCAGGCGAACCGTTAAAATTTATAACATTTCGCGTAGTCGATGCTTTGTAAATTTATGTGCATGTAGTTTCGAAATTTGTATATATGTTAATTGCGACAAGGGAATAACGGTGCCAAAATATGTACACGAAATTTATGGATAAAACATGGCAATTGCTTTACTCGCTTTATTTATTTATATATATGTATAAATGTCATATATATTTTTTTTTTTTTTGGTCTTTTTTCTTGCTCTTCTTTTTTTCTCGCTTAACATTTTCGACTTGTAGCAATTTATAATAATTTTGCTTGTTGTTGTTTTTTTTTTTTTTGCCTTTGGCATAAATCAGGCGAAAATGCAAACTCCAAGACGCGAGCAAAGGCCAAAGGCAAAGGGGAAAGGAGGATAAAGAGTGGTGGATGGGGGGATGGATTGTGTAGTCTGCCTATAGTAGCTGTAACTGTTGTTGTTGCTGCTGCGGCTGCGGCTGCGGCTGCTTCTGTTGTCGTTGCCTTTGCCTTTGCCTTTGGCTTTATTTCTGTAGCTACCACAAGACGACATTAAATGGGGCTAAGCAAAATAGAAAGAGGCAAAAAGGCCAAAAGCTGCAACATTGCGTTTGGCGTTCGTGTCACTGCCTTAATGCTAATTACCGTTACCCTTCGGCAGATCCCAATTACAGCGCCAAAATTGAAGCTGTTTGAATTAATATGCGCAGTCGCATTATATAAATTACACGAAATGAGAATGAAATGCTCGATCACAGGTCCGTCAGCAGCTAACGGTACACGCTCTCGTTCTAAAGCTATTCGCAGCTAACGGTAACGGGTATTTCGCTGCTGCTGCTAGCATTTGTCGCCTTTTGATTAAATTCGCCCTGCCTAACGGCGCTTGGACCACAATTTGAAATATGTGAACGCACAGTGGGATCAAATTCGAGCGCGAGGCGAGCAAAATGTATGCAGATATGTATATACAGTTATTTGGAGCATGTCAAATGTAGGCACTTACCCCAGAGCCTGTAGGCAGTGTGCGTGCGGCGCTGCCAACTGTTGGCGAATTTATGCGCTGCTGCTGCTGCCGCTGCCAGCGCTGCTGCCACTGCCGACGCTGCTGCCACTGCCGACGCTGCTAGTACTGTCCGTGGGGGACAGCGACAAAAGGACACGGCGTTAAGGACAACGTGTGCAAATGAGTTTTGTTTATGCGCGGCGTTCGCGAGGCCTGTCACTTGATTTATGGTGTGACCAAAACACTTTAAGATGCTGCGGCGCCACTTTCAGCTTATAGGTTTTATGGCCAACAACAGTTGTTGCTCTTACTCTTACTCTTGCTCTTGCTTTTGCTTTTGTTGTTATTATTATTATTATTATAATTAGTGTTGATGCTGTCGGTGTGCGAACTATAGTCGCTGACTGTGGCGGCGACGCCGTCTGCACGTGGCGTCCAAATCTGTAGCCATGGCATCGGCCAGGCTTTGTTTTTGTTTATGGTTTGGCACTATTGCGTTTGTCCACCCACAGCTGGACACTTCAGATGACGACACCAGCGACACCACTATATGATAAACTATTTAATTGATTTATTTATGCTTCTGGCACTGCACTCACACTCGACCACAGAAACAAAAAAAATTAATAATAATAATTACATATGCACGTGATAGAAGTCTTATATTTGATTTAGGCGTGTTGATTATTTATTTCTCAATTGCGTGCGCAGCATCCGATTGGCGTTGAGGTTTACAGCTAACTGTAGTTTAGCCGATTCAAAATCAAGCTGGCTCCATCGGAATTTGCAACACCACAAAATCCCAAAAATACCCGTTAGTATCAATAGTATTTGGTATTTTTCTGTAATATCGATACATAATGGTGGTATATTGCTGTTAAGTGTCTGCCATGGTATGGCGCACTCTGTTAATTTTCAATTATATTAAATTAAATTTACAAATAATTAAAGTTATAGTATATTAGGATTTATATAATTAATTTTTTAATAGCCGTCGAATCAAAAATAGTAAATTTCATAATTATGAGCTAATATGAAATTTATAGAACAAAATTAGACTAGCCGTAGATTCAAGCAATTAAAATTATGCTGTAACATTTAAGCTTACATTTCGATTTGTGTGTGCCCGTACTATACTAGTATTTTCCTCTGGCAATTTGCACGATAATCAATTCGCAGGTCGATAACATGTTAAGCACGATAAGGAATTACGATTGGCAATCGACACAAGTACAACTACGTGGCTGCCGCTGTTTGGAAAATAGACGTCAAATTCCACACAAGACAGCGAAAAAATCGAGTTAAACAAAGACGCCAGAATGCAAGAAACGATTGCTAAAGTACTGCTAGCCTTATGTGGCCTATTACTGCTATCAAGAGGCAGCCAGGCCTTTATCGTCAGTGTTGATGCACACAACGAGGAATGTTTCTTCGAGAATATCGAAGGTGGCACGAAATTCGGTAAGTAAAATCCTGCATTTAAACGACATTGCCCCACTAACAGTTAATGATTGCAGGCGTCACATTCGAGGTGATCGAAGGCGGCTTTCTGGATGTGGACATCAAAGTAACCGGACCCGATCAGCACATTATGCACGAAAGCGAAAAGGAATCGTCGGGTAAATACACGTTCGTTGCGCCCACTAAGGGCGTGTACACCGTGTGCTTCAACAACGAGCGCAGCAGCATGACACCCAAGCTGGTCATGTTCTCCATTGAGATGGGCGACTCACCGCAGCGCTTGCCCGGCGCACCCGGCGAGGAGGAAGTGGGCCACACCAAACTAGAGGACATGATCCGTGAGCTCTCCGGCACGCTGACCAGCGTCAAGCACGAGCAGGAGTACATGCACGTAAGTACCATATATTCTTACCCAACTCACATGGAGCCATTCCTCCACTCACACTTGATGCGCTCGCTTGCAGGTGCGCGACAAAATCCATCGGTCCGTCAATGAGAGCACCAACTCGCGTGTTGTCTTGTGGTCCACCTTTGAGGCCTTGGTCCTAGTCCTGATGACAGTCGGCCAGGTGTATTACCTGAAGCGCTTCTTCGAGGTCAAGCGCGTGGTGTAATGCCATCTACTCCTCCTCGTCCCCGTTTGTGCGTGCGTGCGTGTACAGAGCGAATGTGTTGCAGTCTCAGCCTAATTTTAATACAATTAATTAAATACTTTTTTTCGTAAAAAACAGTAAGCAACATGCTAACCATTCAATTTTTCAACTCATTTCAACTTTTCTGACTCTTTGAGACATTCAAAATGGAGAAGAGTATTATCTATACTCCACATTATTCCACATATTCCTGTCATTTCCTACGTAGACTGTTTAAGGACTTTGTAGTGTGCTTCAGGCAGGGCGCATGGATATGATGAAGTGCAGCTTAGCATAAATTTGAATATGATGTGAATAGCAGTGGCTACTGAATGAATGGATTTCAAACTTCTTCCATATCAGGCGCCTATACTTTATAGTTCTATTTGTACATTTTTGATTAGAACCATTTATTTATATGTGAAATATATCATTCAAATATACAATCTAATGTTATACACTTATAGCATAAATTCCAATCGAGTTTCAGCTGAGCTTCAATTGAACATTACAAATCTTTCACAATCACAGCTAACAACAATGGCGATTTCAAATAGTTGCATATTTAAAATATTACATAAAATCGTAGTTAAATTCGAGCAGATAAGAATAGTTGGCGTGACTTGCACAAATATGACAAAGATAAGCATAGGAGACATAAGGTAATAAATAAATATGCATATGCATGCACTATATATGCATAACAACAATGGAGTAAAAACATTGGCAAATGCTAGTCAGCCATGATTCCTCAGAGATCCCGAGCTGCTACGTCGTTAAGCAGCTTCTCTGCATAGTCCGATATGTGGAGCACGCCATGCTGCATGGACGCAATGTGCAGATTGTTGCCACTCATGTAGTCCTTGTTAATGTGCGCATTCAGCAGTTCGGCTATGAGCGTGGAACAGGCGGCAGCCGGATCGCTGCTGCTGTCGAGCGATTTCTAGGGAAAGCAAATGAGCGAGAGTAAGAGAGAGCGCAGATCCAAACAGTATACTTAAGTACTTACCGACCAGAACTCGTTGCCCGGCAGGGCGTTGCCATCCCAGGCATAGGTGACAATGGGCAGCATGGACTCCTTGAGCTTGTCGGCCGGATTGCGTACGGAGATGCGCACCTGGATGCCGCCCTGTGGATGCGCGGGCTCCTCTATGCAAGCGCCATCGAACAGGCCGCCCCATTTGTCCAGATGGAACCAGGAGAAGTGCACAACGCCAATGTGGGTGAGCTTAGCGCTGAGCGCACGCAGACGCTGCTCAAAGGTGGCCAAAAAGATTTCCTCCTGCTGGTCCGACACCTTCCAAACGCCCAGGCCAATGCCCACAACATGGATGTACGCCGGTTTGCCGGCGGAAGCGGCACGTGCCTCCGCCTCCAGGAGCAGCGTATCGAAGCTGATGGCGAAGCGCTTGCCCATGACCTGCTTGTCGAACTTGATGTCGTGTTTCAGCCGCATGAAGCGCTTGCCGTCTGCCTGCACATCGTTGTAGCGAAAGTCTTTGGGTTCCTCGTAGAACTGGCGCCAGAGACGGCGATAATCCTGCACCCGGTTCCCGGCAGATCCCGAGTAGCCGTAACCCCTGTTGGCCGTATTCTGCTCGCGCGTTATTAAGATATCCTCGCACTCCATCACATTACTGCGCCCGAAGCGCGACCCGATCAGCCCCATGATGATGCCATCCGTCTCAATCCTTGACTTGTCCTGCTCCACACGACCAGCATTCGTGCGCGAGCCATCGTTGATGAACTCCGAATGCGTGGAGGCATAGAGCAGAGCCGATAGCTTGATCTCGTCATAGCTCAGCACGTTCTTCAGCTCGAGTGGAGCACTCTCGTTCATGGTGCCAGTCTGCTCAAAGCCCCCATAGCCATGGGTGCCGTCCAGCAGCATAAAGTCATCCAACATGCCGACGAAGTAAACGCAGCGTTTCTCCAGCAGCCGCTGCACAAATTCCGGCAGCGTGAGATTCTTATAGACACTCAGCTCCTTCGGGTTGCCTGTCGATTGAAAGATCTATAGAAACTCTCGCTCTCTCTTTCTCCCTCTCGCTGTTAAAGACGAACCAAACTTCAGCTTGTGCTCCAGAAAGTTCATGTAGAGAATCAACACCTGCTCGTGTATGATGGGATATGCGGATGCTATTTGCTGTCTTATGTGTGGCCTTCGCTCCACTGGCTGCGACTTCACCCGACCGGCATCCGTGCCGAACTGCAAGCAAGGAATCGATCAGGTGATCTTTACAATTTCCTATTCGTTTCGTGTTTACCGGAATGGGAAACCTATCGGAGATGGACATGAACGCTTCCAAGTCGACGGCATCGGGCTGCTGGCTGGGCTTAGCCAGCTCCTTGCACAGGACCAGCTGTTGCTTGGCAAAGTCGCTGAGCACCGGCAAACGTCCTGCCGCCGGGTTGGGCCAAAGCTCGGTTGCACTATAGCCACTCATTCTTCTGAGTTGAATTTTTTGACTCAAGTCCTGAAAGAATTTCCGCATTTTTCACTAAATTTTAGGAAATTGCGAATTTACGAATTTTCGAATTTACGCAACAATCTCTTCGAAGTCTCTTCGAACAATGAGAGAAAATATAAACAAAGCAAATAAGTGAGCATCATTTTCTTATTATTTACAAGTGCTGCCGCCCTACGTCAGCCACTGGAAATTTCACCACACTGCTTATCACAACTTATCGATATCGATATCGACTGGACTATTGCATACCCTTGACTGTAAAAAGGCTCGCAAAGTTATCAAAATACATGCAAAATGAAAAGATAAATATTATTTGGATTTATTTAACTTACAAAATACGTTTGGTTTGCCACATTAACCAAGATGAGTTCAGTGCCAGCGAATGGATCGTCGATCACACCTGTTGCATTGCAGCAGCCAGCAACGAGTCGATATACCCGCTTCGAGCTCGGCGTTTGCAGCGTACGTTTCCATTGTTTATAAAATGCCGCACGCAATCGAATTTGTTATTAGTTTACTATTAGGTGTGATTGTGAAATTGAGTGCCTGACAACATGTCCACGTTCGGAGCCGAAGTCGATGCAATTTGGCCACCAGTGGAGTCTGCGCCACCGCCGCTGAGTCCATTCGGGCGACGGCTGCTGGAGCAGTGCAAATCCGTGGAACAGCCGGATCCGGGGGCAACTGTCGATGTGCGCGCCTTCATGCGAAAGTCTACCCAGTTTCCGCTGGAGGTATGTGGTGCTCCACTTAGACCATTCCCAATTGAAGTGCAATTAACGAACATTCATAAATTTCACAGTTCGGCGTGGAGACGTGCCGAGTGCAGAGTCAGCCAAGGGATCGGCACGAGTTGATTGGCAAGCAGATCGCCTCCGTCTATCCCCTGATACACGAGCGCACCTTGGCGCTGTACCTGGCCTACCTGGAGCACAAGGGGCAGTGGGGTAAGCGAGTGCGTGAATATCATCCGCTGCTCACATTGTTAATCTGAGATTCCAATTGATTCCAACCGAGCGCAGGCAACGCTGTAGAGCTGCGCGTCTATCGACAGCTGTCGCTGGTGGACTTTGTGCAGCGTCTGCTGAGCAAGCGCTGCGCCAGCTTCTTTGCGCGCAACGACAAGTTCTTGCTGGTGACGGGCGAGCGGGGAGCCAGCGGCTTTGAGCCGATTGGGAGCCTGAAGGAGCAGGCGCCGCTTCAGTTGGAGCACGTGCTCAGCTATGACGATATCAAGCTGTCGGCCCTGCTCTCGGTCAGCTCCCACACGGAGTTCATCAACGAGGGCGAGCGCACCAATTGCGGCCGTGTGACCCACAATCGGAAGAGCCTCGAGACGGACGGCGTGATAGTGGGAATGATCGGTGCGCGACTTTCGCGTCGCAATCTGATGGAGTTCCAGGATATTGTGATAGCGCGCACGCAAAACACTCCGGAGAATGGCTATGGACATGAGGTTGATGCGCCCGCCAACAGCCGAGCGGAGGACTATCGCCGGATCTGGCGCGGCTTCTATGAGACGCGCGACTTCCTGCGCAACGATGTGGACATCGACGGCAAACGATTTGGAGTGTCGGGCAACAAGCAGGATGTGTTCGATAATCTCGTGATGAAACGTCGCTATGCCATCAGCTTTGACATGTTGCTGCTGGAGGCGGAGGCACGCGCCGCCAGCGCTGGCAAACAGGCGTACATCCACGTTGTCGGCTTCGGCCTGGGCGTGTGGAAGGTAGCACCGCAGCAGGAGCAAATCTTCCTGGAGACCTTCGAGCAGCGTTTGCGTGTGCTCAGCGCCAGGCTCACCCACATTGGCGTCGTCCACTTTTCCTGGTTCAAGCTGGAACGCTGCGGCGGCATCCACAATGGCGCCATAATCGAGTCCTCGCAACACCCGGACGGCGGTGTTCGTGTGCATCTGTCGAAGCGCAATCCGGCCCAGAAGCTGACCATGCCGGAGCATGCCAACATGCTGCTCGTCGTATCCTATGCCTGGGATGGCAATGCCTTGCCCGGCAATGAGTTCTGGATGGTAAGTAGACAACCATAGCCACTGCTGCTCCAATGATCCTCGACGATCTTTTGTCTCTTTTCTGCAGAAAATGCTGAAGTCAACGGGCGACTCATCCACGGCCTGCTCCACCCTCATCGCTGAGCTGCACAATCCCCACATCAACGACGACTACTGCAATGGCCGTAATCTGCATATTGCCTCGCCCAAATACGGCGTGCTCCACATATCCGAGTATGCCAAGCGTGTGCTGGAGACCAAATCTGCATAGATGTACCTCACACCCACTCAAAATATAACCCTATATTATGTATATAAATCACATTATAAATATAACTATATGGGCGTGCATATATGTACGAACTTAACACAGTTTAAAAACTTAATTCAATTATTTATTGTGTCGGAATTACTTTTTATCTAGATTATCATATACTCAAACCAGGCAGCCCCTCATTCTATGGGACTTATAGCTAAGCTGATAAATAGGTTTGTGTCTTTGCTGACTCTGGTGCACCGACCACTGCACGAAATACAAAACTGTACAAAATGTTTTTATAAATGACGCAGCTAAAGTTTAGCTGCTAAAGTATAAATACAAATGCGGGTGCGTGTCTTTGCTAACATGTAGCTAGAAAGTCCTTCGATATTCATTGAATTTCCTTAAATAATGTATTTTCTTGTTTTGGCTTAATACATATATTCATTATGCACTTCTAAACGAAATGAGTAAATGCTCTAGCAGTGCTACATATTAATGTCATAGTGGGTGCGTGTCTTTGCTAGCTGTTGGTTAGAAAGTCCTTCGATATAGTTTTGCGATACTGTATTTCCTAAAACTACTTTCTGTTTCGAGGCTACATTAACAAATAAATTTAACATGCTCTAGAAATAAATAGAGGAGTAGCTATAGTTAAACTATTAACGTAGCTTAACTTTTATTTTCTATATTTCTATATAACCTTACTGAATTTCGTACAATATTTATGTATTTTTATATGTGGCGGCACCAATTTGTACTAATTAAAATATTTATCACATATACAAACCACACATGCGATAAGTATATGTCGGGTCTTCAATAACATTTGTCGGGTCTTCAATATCATTTTCATCATCTGACGAAATCGGCGTCACTTTTCTAACGGTGTTTGCCGACATTTTGTTCTTGGCACTGGAGCTACGTGAATTCCGCGCACGTGTGTCCATTTCGACAATTGCAAGTCGACTGACTCGAGCCGTCTTCTTACTATCTGGCAATTCTCTACGTTGCCACCTATCAACACTACGTGACACGGACTACACTCAGCAATCGGGAATTACTTCCCTGATCGCCACTCACAGCATATGACTATCGATATAACCAATCGATATCTATATTCAAATAACTCTCCGACACGGCCATACTGACAACAACACGTCCTCGTGTTATTTTCTCTTATTATCATTATATTATCTCAGAACAAATTTATTTTACATTATTCTATTACAAAAGACATTCAAGCCCTATGCCATCCAACACAACATATCACAACAGTCTAGAGGTCCAACCTTTTGACATTCACCTCTCTGATGCCTCAGCAACACAATCTCATGGCAGTCACATCTCTGATGCCTCAGCAACAAAATCTCATGGCAGTCACATCTCTGATGCCTCAGCAACAAAATCTCATGGCAGTCACATCTCTGATGCCCTCAGCAACATAATCTCATGGCAGTCACATCTCTGATGCCTCAGCAACATAATCTCATGGCAGTCACATGTTTCTCGCGAGCGCCATCATTTCCTTGCCTCTGTTTGCTGTTGGTACAGGACGACGCCAGATGACCTTGTTTTCCACAAGTGAAGCATGTTATAGATGACCAATCCCTTCCAGATGATGTGCCGCTTGTTTTGGATTGGCTTCCCTCCTTGATTTTCTTCCAACGGCATTCAGCGATCTTATGGCCACTTTTGCCACAGCCATGGCATTTCACCTGTATGCCTGAGATGAATTTTTTTGCTGGAACTGTCGAACCTGAGTCATCTCCACGATCTTTACGTTTTCCAAATGCAAACGCTGCCAACTGCTGTTGAAGTTCGCCTCTGGTTTTAATCTCTTTGGTGAATAGCAGCTTACTTAAGTTCTTGTCGATTTGCGCAAGATGAGCCAAAACAACAGAAACTGCAATTTCTTCAACATCCGTAGACCTCCATTTGGTTAACAGCGAAGTGACCAGACGACTGCTGTAAACACATAAGTTTTCACCCTCCTTGGGGGCGCCATTGAAGAGATTCACCAGTGTTGCAGCTGTTGTTTCCAATCCCTCGAAGCGCAGAATAAACAATTCCTGGAATTGCGCCCACGTCATGCCAGCAAAGCTTATTTGTGCCAGCCACTGCGAAGCGCTGCCTTCTAGAGCTCGACTAAGCGACATAACGAGATCGCTACCTTGTAGAGGATTATCTGCAATAATCAAGCCAACCGTCGTGCGCCAGGAGAAGGCATCTGCACTAGGTGTATCTGGATTAAATTTGGGCAGACAAACTTGTACATTAGTTTGTGCCCTCAATGGGGTACTTAGCATTGCGACCATTTCCTTGAGATCTCTGACTTGCTTCTCTAGATCGGCGCAACGTGAGTCAGCATTAGTGTTAGGCTGGACTAATCCCACTTCTGATGTCGGGTCTTCAATAACATTTGTCGGGTCTTCAATATCATTTTCATCATCTGACGAAATCGGCGTCACTTTTCTAACGGTGTTTGCCGACATTTTGTTCTTGGCACTGGAGCTACGTGAATTCCGCGCACGTGTGTCCATTTCGACAATTGCAAGTCGACTGACTCGAGCCGTCTTCTTACTATCTGGCAATTCTCTACGTTGCCACCTATCAACACTACGTGACACGGACTACACTCGGCAATCGGGAATTACTTCCCTGATCGCCACTCACAGCATATGACTATCGATATAACCAATCGATATCTATATTCAAATAACTCTCCGACATATATATGAGTGGTTGCTGCAGCTAATAAGGGGTGCGTGTCTTTGCTAGCTCCCCTCATAAAAATCGGGAAGCAGGACATGTAATAATTATCCATAGCTGGCCTAAAAAAAACCGGTGCGTGTTTATGCTAAGCAGCTCGCCGTAATCAAGACCCTGCGAAAATCCTAGTTGTTATAAATAGCATGGGTCACACCACATAGGCAATAAATGTATAAGAGTAGTTGCTGTAGCTAATAAGGGGTGCGTGTCTTTGCTAGCTCACAAATTTTTATTGACACTTTATAAGACAAACATCCCCATATAAAAATCGTGATACAGGACATTCAATCAATATGGGGCTTGTGTCAGAGCTGGTCTAAAAACAAGTCGGTGCGTGTCTATGCAACGCAATTCGACGTGGCCAAAACGGTGTTAAGGCAGTTTTATGGCAAGTGTGCCCTGCTAAGATCCTGGTTGATATAGATAGCTTCGGTGACACCACACAGGCAATAAATGTATAAGTTTAGTTCCTGTAGCTAATAGGGGGTGGTGTGTGTCTTTGATAGCTCACAAAAATATTGACACTTTATAAGATAAACATCCCCATATAAAAATCGTGATACAGGACATTCAATTAATATGGGGTTTGTGTCAAAGCTGGTCTAAAAACAAATCGGTGCGCATCTATGCAACGCAATTCGCCGTAACCAAGACGGAGCTAAACCAATTTTATGGAAAGTGTGCCCTGCTAAGATCCTAGTTGCTATAAATAGAATCGTTCAATGCCGCCAGAAGCTAAACTGCACGACTCTGAATAAATCTGCATAAATGTCTGTGGTCTATTTTTATTAACACTGAGTAGATGAACTCATAGGATTGTGCAGCGGCGTCTCGTCGGGGTGGGCGTGTTTAATGTTGATGCAATGTCGCCCCTTTTCAGGACGCGATGTGACCTCACCGCTGGACTGATCCGCCGACTGCTAAACTAGCTAATTCTTCTCGCTGCCTGGACTCTTCTTCGGCATGAATATCTCCAAGATGCGAAGCAGCCTCGACCGTGGCGTCGGCTTTATGCAAGCCGATATATCCTCCTCCTCCTCCTCATCCACCTTATCCACCTCATCCATCTCATCCACCTGCTCCTTCATCTCCTCCTTACCCTCTTGCTGCTGATTCTCCTCGTCCGCTTGTTGTGGTCTATTGTCCATTATCAATGTCAGGTCACTGCGCGGCGACAAAGACTCGGGTATCGGTAAGATCAGATAAGGCAAGTTCTTTACGCGCGGCATCAACAAATCAATGCTTGACTCCAGAGCTGACTGCGAACGCTGCACGGTCGGACGCGACTTCGCCTGATTGGAGGAGGTGTCCTCCTGGCGCGCCTGTATCCGGGTTGTGCCCGCAGCACGTGAGACTATCGGCTGCATGCGCGGCGAGCTCACGGCCTGCACCCTGCCTGCGCCCGCGGCCCGTGAGACTATCGGCTGCACTCGTGAGGTGCTCGGCAAATCTGCCTTTGCCCTGGCCAATCCAGTCTGACCGTACTGGCCGCACTGACCCTGCTGTGGTCGCAAGGACTCGGGCTTCACCCGCGATGTGGGCTGCGTCCCTAGCGCGGGCTGTCCGCGTGTCACGTTTTGCTGCACTTTGTATGATGTCGGCGATAATTTGGAAATGCTGCGGTGCACTCTCACCGTGGTGCGCTGTCCGCACAATGCTTCCAGCTGGGCCCTGGGCGAGCCAGCGCCTCCCCTCGGGGTGCCGGAGCAGGTCTTCGGGTTGCCGGAGTTGCCCCTTGGGGTGCCGGAGCAGGCGGTCTTCGGATTGCCCGTAGGACGTCCTTTCGGTGCAATTTGCTGTCGCTTCGAGACTCGGCCAATGGTGCCTGGAGCAGCGGACGGCTGAAGGTATTCGGTGATCTGTTCGCCCAGTGGCGCCTCGGGCCCAACGTCCATGACGAGCGTCCTGCTGCGCGACAGTTTGATGAATCTCGGCTCCTGTGGCTTAACCGGCGGGGCGGAGCGGGCGCGATTTCCGCTAAACAGGCTGGCCTGCCCGATCACAATGGGCATGTAGCCGCGAGCCACAAGTGGATCATAGTTGGGCGGCATCTGAACGAAGTTCGTCTCGTAGAACAGTTTGAACCACTGTGCGAAGGCGTAGTTGTCCTGGAAGCGCCCCTTCACCAGCAGCTCGATGTCAATGGGCGTGTTCACGTTGACGGCATTGAAGCTCTGCTGGAGCACGCGAAAGTTCTCGATGAACTCAGTCGGCTGATTGCAGACGAACTTCACCTTGTGCATGCGGACCAGGTCCGGGAACAGAATGTCCATCAGGTTGCAGTAGGCAGCGCCAGTGCAGAGATCCTCGATCTTCTGCACATCGGTGTCCAGGGTGTCATTGATCCATGAGATGATCTCGTTGCGCGACCACTGCTTCGAGTTCCGAGTGTAGACCACGTTCGTGGCCCTTAGCCGGCGCGGCGCCATTACCCTAATGGATACGCTATATCTATATATCACTAGACCGTTAATGGTTCCGGCTTGAAAAATACTCCAGGCGGTCGAAATTACTCGTATAATCCTTGGAAGCTACAAAATGTAGAAGAGAAGGAGATGTGTGTGAGTGTGTCTCTGTCTCTCTCTCTCTCTCTCTCTCTCTCTCTCTCTCTCTCTCTCTCTCTCTCTGCACTCACCTCAACTTGTGCTGTGTTGGTCCAAATGATTCAATGGGATTTCATACACATATACATATATATAAGATATATCCCTACACTACTATCGACTATTATTATAGTTAAATAAAAGTATAAAAGCTGCTATAAAAACTTGTATTGAAACTAAAAGCTAAATCACATATCCCAAATTTCCACCCGAAAATAAGATCCGAAATATTTTAAATAGTGAGATTCCAGAGAGATGCCTACGACTGGCTATAGCTTTAGGCCCCTTGATGCGAGTGCGTTTCCAAATTCTGCAAATGTAAGCGAAGGCTCTGGATTAGTATTATTGGATGTAAATCGATATATATATAATTGTAAGTGTAGATATATTCCCCGCCTCCCCCTAGGTAAGGGGCTAACCGAAAGCCGACCCACTTTCCCCATTTGCAAGAGAAACAAATTGCACAAAAATATTCAAATATTTGTTCTACTCGGAATATATTTCTAAATAAATATTCCAGCTGGTTGCAATAACTGGTTAGCCTATAGCCCTCTCCCTCTCTCACTCTCTCTCTGTCTCTGTCTCTGCTTGCCTAAGCAACTTTTTGCGGTTGACCGACCAAATTGTTGCGAATGGCTTCAAACTGAAAGCCACTCAACGCAGCAAATAAACAAATGCAATTTAATTGTAAACCATTCCCGAGGCTCTCTTCAAGCCACCGCCCACCGCCCACCGCCCCCACTGCCCACCGCCGCCCACCTCTGAATATATCTCTCATCTTTTGGTTGAGTTTGCTTTGTTTGCATTTGGCTTTCACTTCTGTTTGTATTTATAAATTTTAATTGATTGCATTCAAAAACAGAAATTCAATTTCCATTTTAGCCCTCGCACAGAGGCTGTGCGAGCGAGAGGGACAGCAAACGACAGAGACAGAGCCTGGAAAATATATGTCTATTTGCACGCACAACCTGCTATTTGTCGCCTCGCCGCGACACAAAAACTAAAGCATTAAACACACCTGCTCATAATGAGCATCTGCTCCACCTGGCTTGACCCGACCCAATCGATATTTCGCACAGTTCCACATGAATATTTAATGCGCATTTGTTCAAAGACTAGCCCGAGCTTAGCTGTCGCCTTACAAATCGTATAGTCCTACTGCTATAGCTGGTCCCAGTTCTTTACTTAAGTTTCCTGATGAAAATTCACCTCTACTAGAAGCTGATATCCATTTCTAGCCAACCTCTACTCGCAACTCAAAGCGAAGCTCTTTTTAGGGACTAGATTCCTTTGAAACGGTCTCACTCCATCTCTACTAAAGTCACTTCTGTTCCAGACTCTTTCCTTTTCCAGACCCACTTCTATACCAATCTCACTTTCATTCCAACCTCACTTCTGTTCCAGCCTCACTTCCATTCCAATCTCAATTCCATTAAAGGCTCACTTTTATTCCCGACTCACTTCTGTTCCAATCTTACTTCTATTCCAGATTCTCCCCCATTCCAGACCCACTTCTGTATCAACCTCGCTATTATTCCAGGCTCACTTCTGTTCTAGACACACCTCGGATTCAAACTCTTTCTTATTCCAGACTCACGCCTATTCTAACCTCACTTATCAATTTGCCAATCACTATTATTCTAGGCTCCCTTCTGTTCCCAGCTCAATTCTGTTCTGGATTCACCACTATTCCAATCTTACTTGTACTCCATTCTCACTTCTGATTAAAATTCTTTCCTATTTTAGATTCACTTCTATACCAACCTCACCTCTATTCTAGACTTGCTTCTTCTATACCACTCTCATTCTTATACCAACTTCACCTCTGTACCAATCTCACTTATATTCCAGGTTCATATTCATTTCGGCTTGACTTCTGTTCTAATCTCACTCTGATTCGCATCTATACCAATCTCACATCTGTCCCAGACTCACCTCTATACCAACCTCACTTCTATTCTAGACTTACTTCTTCTATACCAGACTCACTCTTATACCAATCGCACTTTTATTTCAATCTCACTTCTATTGTATACCAAAATCTCTTCTATACCACTTCGCACTTCTGTTCCAAGCTCTTCAGCCAGCTTAACCCAGTGGAGGGTTGAGCCACCGATTTAAGATATATGAATTTCGCGCTTCAATACTCACCAGATAAAATTGAAATTTGCCTAATCGAATTATTCTAATGTGCACGAAAATAAATGTTGAAAATAAATAAATAAAAAATTTTGCTTCGAGCTGTGTATTTCTCTATTTTACTTTGTAGACTGAACTGGAAATGGAGCTGCCCGGACTGCCTAGGAAAATCTCAGCGACAGTAAAGCCAATGCTGAGTTGATCGAGAAATTTTTCACTGTTTGTGTGACGTCACTTTATACCAACTAACCAAATCGAAGAAAAACCCGAATTTGTTCAAATATACGAATTGAAAACTTTCGATACTCACCAGATGAAATTGAATTATCGCAAAATCTAAATATTTGAATGTGAGCGAAAATAAATGTTACAAAAAAATATAATAATATAAAATTTTGTTTAGAGCTGTGTATTTCTCTATGTTACTTTGTAGACTGAACTGAAAATGGAGCTGCCGGGACTGCCTAGGAAAATCTCAGAGACAGTACGGTCCATGCTTCATTGATTGGAGAATTTTCAGCAATTTTGATATATAGAGAAATTTACCTCAGCGACAGCTATTTCAATGCGCAGCTGATTAACTATATATTTACATAGTTTACTAGAAATGGATACGTAACGTTCATATTATTCTCGCTTTCCATTAAAACTCTGCACAAGAACGAGTTCTCTATTTCGTCAGCTCTTGCTCGTTCCACAGCGAAGACCCTTTTCCGACTTGTTCTCCTTTGTTCTGGTTGCATTCCTCTTGATTATCGAATCTTGATTATCAACAATCCGGAACTGCGTCCCTCAACAGTTGTAGTGACAATACATCCTTTAATTGCTATTGATATGCCAGCTCATTCGGATAATCCCTCAAATGCCACAGCAATGTCATAATATCACACCGATACGACACGGACATTTAGACGTTCCTATCTAATCAGTTTCTTCTAAAATCATACGATACGACACATACATATATATTTTGCTTTGCCTTTTGCAAAGCATTTTTTCTTTGTGGATTTCTACGATATCCGTCCGCCTGTCCGAGGATATAAATGATCTTGAGATTCGCCCCATGTGTGTCAAATTCAAAAATGCAATGTGTAGTACAACCACTTACGATGTCATAGACTTGAAATATACATCCATACAGTAGAATCCGGCTATATACACGAAAGACGTCTGAGCCGTATAAGTCTAATCATATAAGTTTTGTCTGGGGACAAACGGACGATGTACGGACGCCATAAACGCTGTCGCTATAACGGGATTTTACTGTACATATATACATTTATATTATATTTATATTTTTATAAATTTATTTATATTTAGATTATTATTCTAGTGCCTGCTTTAAGCTTTAAAACATTGCCAGACTGTACTTTAGCGATTTATCTGTAATTATTGAACTATTAGTGGGTATACATGGAGTGAGGTGTGTCACCGCCTCCTCCTCAGTGTTTTGCCAGAGTTGTCAAATCAACAGATTCATAATATTATATATATATATTCTTTTATTTATTTAATTCTGTAATTGCCAAATGAATCGCCATTCGGAAGTCAGGATATTGATTAACCCAATTACGAATATTAATTTATTTGTAAAATCCACATGCAATTCAATAAGAATCATCCCCCATTATCAACATACACATACATATGTATACTAGACCGTATATGTATGTGTTTATTCTATAACTAAATCAAATCGCCGATTCCCCAAATTGTGGAGCATTTGCGGTCAATTGGTATTCCCCTGTTTACTCTGGATCGCACCTTGATCGAACAGCATATTAAATGCATTGTTTGTACTACAGCACACACACACACACACACACACACATATGCATATGTGTTTGATTTGGGAAGCAGCTGCATTATTGCTGGAATTTGACAGAGCTGCATAAATCGAGCCGAGTCGAGCAGCGAAATGTGGAATTTATTGCGGGGCACGTTTAAAATATTTCATTTTGTTTCAAATAAAAATGTGGTAAATTCAATGAATGTCTGTCTGTCTGTGTCTGTGTGTGTGCGTGTGTGTGTGCGTCTGTATGTCGAGAGTGTGAAATAGACCATGCCCAGCCTTGACCTAATCAAACTGAATATCAAAGCAAAATATTTACAGGCTAAAATGCAAGAGACAGAGAGAGAGAGAGAGAGAGAGAGAGAGAGAGAGAGAGAGAGAGCGAGAGAGAGAGAGAGAGAGAAAAGAAAGAAAGAAAAAGAAAAACACTTCAAAACATTTGCAAACTACACCTCAAATACCCTGTAAATATAAGCTGACGGTTGGTTTAGCTGGTTTGTGAAAATATTTAGCTAATGTTATTTGTAGTTGCTCAAATGTAGCTTAATTACCCTGTAAACCCGAGTATGAGCATATTAATGCATATGTAATATAATACATTTATAGTATTTCGAGAGCTATAAATCAGCTTCAACAACCAAATCTGACGAGACATATAAAAAGAATTTCTTTGATTTCTGATTTTCTTAGCTTTTCCCACTTCTTCAGTTCATTTTTGCATATCGCTCGGAACTGTTAATAGGGTATATGGCCTCGTCTATGGCCAACCACAAGGGCAGCTCTTTCGTGTCGTGTTTGAAGAATCTTTGAGGAAAAGGAAAAGCTTCCGTTCACAATCCATTAAAAGGCGCAAATGGCGAAGTGCGAAATAACAAATGAGACTTAGCCAAACAATATGAAACAGCCAGCAATCGGGTGCTATCGACTACCTAATGCCCGTTCATACAAAATATCTAGGGCAACGGCGAACATTGAGTTTCGAGCTGCGGTTGTAGAGGAGGAGAAGAAGGAGGAGAGGAGGAGGAGGAGAAGGGGAAGGAGCAGAAGGAAGATAAGGAGGAGGAGGAGGAGGTATATCAACCAATCTAGATATATATGTATATACAAATATTCTGATAGAGATATGTAGATGTATTAATACAGCTGTGTTCATAAAAATAGTAGTGCTTGATGTAAAATGTTAGAAACAAAAAAAAAAAAAAAATATTTATATATATAAAAATATATCTATAAATAAAAATAAAACCAAAAAGTATATGTATAAAAAAAAATAATTAAAAATTAATTTTAAAAAATGAGAAAACAAAAATAATTATTCAACAGTAAGCTATACAAATTTGTATTATGTTTAACTAATTAAAATATATTCGAATGGCAATGAATGCAGGTATATATGGGCCTTGCATACCCGAGTGTATACGCTGTACACATATCAACACTCTAGTTCGCCAACCAACTGTTGCCACGCCCTCCCCCTTTTGGCATATCAAATCAATTGAATCTGCGAATAGCAAGAATTACAGTGCACAAAGCTCAAATATTCTAAGCACTAGGTAAATACGTATAAAATGCCTCAAATGGGACTCAGGCTATGAAGAATTGGGTTAGATTCGACTATAAATTGTAAATATAAATATGCATATATAAGAATGAGTTAGCGAAAATTCAAATAAAATCAAAGATTTCAAATGAAACCCAAAAATATATCTACAACTTAATAAAATTTGAACATATTTCAGCAGTTTCTATATCAACATATTGCCCATAAAGCACGATTAAGGCATAGTTCGATAAATTGTTTGTCTATCTATTATATATTTCATGTATTTTTCTGCGTGTGCGTGTGTGTGTGTGTTAACGGATCTGAATGTGCTTAACGCTAGTTTATGCAGCCAAAAAGCATGCCTCAAATGAATTCCATTAAAGAGCAAAAGTACCGTCAGTCACGCACGCATGGCGCCTTCCAGTGCTCTGTGTGGGAAATTTGCACTCTTCGTGCCGTTGAATGGACAAACGGAAATTTCCCTTAAGCAAGGAGCCGGCTATAAAAGCGCGACAACTGCGCTGCGGCGGCTCACAAAGCGACGGCGAACGCGACGCGGCAGTTGCAACAGCACCAAGCCAAAGGTGAAGCAGCGAGTGCGTGCGACGACCAAAACACGTAAAGAACCGTTAAGAGCCGTTAGAACAAGAAAGTAACGGTCCGAACAAGACGCCTATGCAAATAATTCGCGTGCGTATGTGGCTGTCACGCTGAGCTTGTGTGTGTGTGTGTTCGTTCGTGCTCGTTATTTTTGTTCTTGTGCTCAAATTGCCGCAATAAAAGTGCAAAATTATGTGGCACATGTGAGTGGTGTGGACACGTTGAACGGACTCCAGAGAAGCAGCAGCAGAAGAAGTAGCACAAGCAGCAGCAACAATAGCAGGAGCCAACGGCCACGTAACGGTACGTTGAGCAACGCGTGCTGTCACCTGAGCAGTGCAGCCGTCCTCTTGCTCCTCCTGCTACTCCTCCGGGCTTGAAAAGTTTTTAAATCAATTAAATGAGTGCTCGTTTTCTAATTAGTTAATAAATCATATTTGAATTTCTTTGTCGGCTATAGCCGACTGCATAATACTCTGTATATGGTTTGGTCTTCAATTACAACTGAAAAATTTATTTCCTGTTGATATTCATGATCAAATTAACATCTAATATATATACAGTACACATGTGCTTAACTATGCAGGATATAAAAATAGACTTTTCTGAAGAAATGTTCTTATTAAAATATTAAAAAAACATAAATTTGTAATTGAAGTATAAAATTCTTAAAAGAAGAATGTGCTTAATGTATGTAATTTTTCCTTCTAAGCTTAAAATTTGGAATATCATAAAATAAATAATAAAATAAAAATAAATAAATAAATAAAACAAGAAAAATCTAAAAAAAAAAAAACACCCACACACCTTAAATAAATCTCCTAATCAGTTTTAAAATTTAGGCTTCCAAAAATAATAATCATAATAATAATGAAGTACTATGAGTGGTGCTAGCATTTTCAAATTAAAGCTAATGCTCACAAAACAAGTTTAAATATAGTTATTGTATTTTTATAATTTTTATATAAGTAAAAATTTAAGGGGACAGCCGACTACAGGCGCTCACTGTCATAACGCTGACAGTTCAAAATCGATGGAAGATATAGGCTCATCCAAATGATATTAAGTATTAATAATACGATATAAGTGGAGTCGTTATAGCCGGATTCTACGGTACTTGTTAATTTCAAAGAGGAAGTCAAGACTATCAAATGAGAGCCTGACTTAAAAAATAAAATAATATTTAAGTTAAGCATAAAAGGATTTTTTGTATACTTGAATTTAGCTTAAACAAAATAATAATAATAAATATATAACAAAAATTATAATAAAAATAAACCAAATAATGGCAATAATATTTTCGTAAAATGTAGCCCGAATGAAATTCCAATGCGTAAGTCAAGTATGTGTCCAAAAGTAAAGTAAATAATTAAGATTGCCGTTAAAAATATTTAACTAAATCTAGCGGTAAACGAGATAAACTAATTGTTTGCTACTGCATAAGATGTTCATAAATAGAACATTTTCATAAGTAAATACTTGTCTTGGACATCAATTAACTGGAATTAATATATTTGCATTTAATTTAAAAGGTATTTTCAACAATTAATGTTTATAATAGTATAATAATAGTATAGCAAAACTTTATTATCGACTTAGAAATGAATCAAAACTCTAAATTGGAAGTACAAATCAAATATTACTAAATAAACTATTTTGCGAGACTCGAAGATGAACGAGATATCAGCTTATAAATAACTACACTAATTATATACACGTTATGGGGATTGCCACGCCTCTCTGATTTGCCTTTCTTTCTGGCTTTCAGGCAATACAGAAATACGTAAAACAAGTTTTGTAAATAATTAAAATTTTGTTTAAATAATACATACAAATGTGATATGCAACAATCAATTGTTAGTTGAACAATTCAGATAATTCCTTAAATATTTGATAAACAATGCTAAATTTAAGAATCAGCTGGAATTCATTTATGGCTTTATTAAATATGTGCGCTGAGCGTCGATAGCCTGGCTCTCATTGCATGCATCATTCACTCAGTTCATTGATGTCGACGACGACTTGGCCATATTGAAGGTGGCCGCCATTAAAGCCATGCTAGTGGAATCTGTGTGTGTGTGTGTTATAGAGGAAGTGTGTCTGGATGACTTTTCTTACATTGTTTGGATTTTCATTTCGATTGGATTCGTTTCCTTTTGGTTTGCGTTTGTGTTTGTTTCATTACATTCCGATTGAATTGAATTCACTTTCGCTGGTAATGAAGCTAGTTGGCATTGGGCATGGCCAGCACACACTCACACTCACACACACTCACTCTCTCACAATACTAGTTAACATATTTTTATGGACCCGTTGTCGCCAAAGTGTCCTCTAGTTTCAGCAGCAACTTCAGCTTCGAGTGTCATTTGCTAGCGGTCATAGAGCCGGTGGGCGGGGCGTGGCAGGAGCAATTGGCGGCCTGTGGATTGCCCGCTTGATTGGCCCCTCGAATGGAGTGGAACGGGTGGGCAATAGAAGGCGGTAAAGGGTGGTAGGGCACGTTTTATGTTCCGCTTCACATATGCCATTGTTTGACTGTGTGTGTGTGTGTGCCTCTCTCTCTCTCTCTTTTTGTGTGTGTATGTGTGTGTCCACTATACACCGCACTGTTGCAGAGCTATCAAATAAAACAGGAACTCAGCCAATCTATATATAGCCGCGTGCAACTTGAAAACTTTCGATTGCTCAGTTTTTGTGCAATGAAAATAAATCAGATTCCATTCAGAAAGTCCGACAAAAAAGGAAAAAGCCAAGTTAAAAACAAACACAGGCAATCGGGAGTGCCCGACTAGGCGATACCCCGGAACTAATGCGAGTAGCTATTATTATATGTGTATATATTCTTTTCTATATATATATATAGGTATATCTATATATATATAGCATTTGCTCCGCTTACTGTGCGGATTACTCCTTTTGGACTTCTTGGGTTTTATTTACTATAGGAACTTCTACACGATCTAACTTAATCAAACTTTCAGGACGTGATAACGACTTACAAGTCTCCAGTATTTGATAAAAAGAGCCATCTAAAATCCGGAATATGCCAAGTTCTAAGTGCATTTCAGAAGCTCCCACATTCAATTTGATGTTTCCTTGATCGATAATAATTTGTAAGCTCGTAATGCAAATTCCATTTTCCAATTCCATTTGCATGTTCCCATTTCCTTGGGTTTAGAACGGAATCGAGTAAAAGAATATGCTAACAATTATGGATATTCGAAATTGAAACACAAATAGATTGAGATTAAAAAATAGGAAATTCAAATTGTGAAATATTGCAATAGTTGATAAGTATAGTAACAGATACTTTGGCTTAGAATAATAAGCAATCAATTTAGTTTTAAGTCTTTTACTGCATACAGCACTTTGAAATTCGGTTCTGCACTCTTATAATACTACTTTTCATTTATAGATTTATTAGATTATTAGATTTACTATGACGCTGAGTTGGAGTCGGCACAGGTGTTAAAAGAGCAGACTAAGAAATCGGATAGATGGATAGTTGTTGAATTATGATTGGCGAATCGATAGGGGAGTGAGGATGATTGAAGAGATTGCATGAGATGGCTGAAATTTGCATTAAAAAAAAAAAAAAAAAAAAAAACCAAAATAAACTCAAATTCATGAAATAAATAAATGGAGCAATACAATTTAGATTTTTACCGTACAAGACAAAAAAGGCTTTATTTTATGTTTTATTTAAAAGAAACTTGTACTATTAATAACAGTTATGAAATTTGTGTGCTCTATTTCATGATCAAATGGCATATCACATAGAATATTTCAAGAGCTAAATGCCAAAACTAGCTTAAAGAGCGTGTGATATAGGCTTATGTTCTCTATCTATACGAATAAATAAAATTGAATAATTGAGTTGAAAAATAATCATATACAGAGTATTATAGCCTATTGTTGCCTAAGAATTGTCTGTCAGTATTAAATGAACAGTTATTTTCAAAGATTATCATACAGAAATACAAAATCTATTTTTAGATAACTCGATTTTAATCTCGAGATCTATTGCATACCTAGAAAAAAAATTCCGGCATTATAGTTCATATATAATAACTGTATTCCAGACATTTATTTTACTCAACTATCTAATCTCAATTGCCTGTCAAATTTGACATGAGGATAAATGATACGGTCTTGACAGCTGAGAAAAAGCTGCTGTCAAGAGAAAACTTGACTTGCAGAAGAGGATTAGCCAAGAGACTACACAGCGGGAAGAATTGAATAATTCCCCGGGGAGAGCCAGCATAGACTAAGCCAAGTTGACAACTTGTTGGAGGACAGTGTGGGTGAAGGCGCCTTAAGCGGCGCAGGCTTCATTAGGCGCTTGCCAACACTCAAATAAAGCCCCAGAGGTCAAGCGGATGATTCATTAATGCAATTAGCAGTCAAACCAATGCCTCCAATTTTGCGAATTTCTCTTTGCAGACAGCCGAAACCGCAACAGCAGCAGCACGAGGGCGTGGCAAGAAGAAGGCGGAAGGGAATTGGAGGCGCGCCTCCAAATGCTCATTGAAATTTACGATTATGCTGCGAAATTATTAAACAATATGACCGCAACAACAGCAAGCATCATTAATAATCTAGCCAGCGGGGCGGAAGGAACAGCTGGAGTGGAGGGAGCGGAGCGAACGGAGAGTCCAAGTCCCACGATGGCCACAAATCTAACGTCCAAACTGCTGCAGGCGACAACGGGCAACATGAAGACGCTGCTGAATCGCACGCTGGCCACAATGGGCGGCCAGCGTGGCACATTGACCACCCTGCTGCTCCAGGGCGGCCTCGGCACGGACTTGGCCAGCGGGCAGCGAATCCGGCAGCTGGCCCATGCCAATGGCAGCGTGCATGCCACGGGCAACGACAGCGACAGCCATGGCCAGGATATGTACAATGCATTTAATGTGACGTCGCCGTCGCCGTCGTTGTCGTCGTCCTCAGCGCACTCAGTCGGCTTCATCGAATCCTCGACCACGGCCGCCAGCACAGTGCTGAGCAGCGCCATCACCAATCTGCCAACGACGAGTGGCCCGGCCACCACGTTCCCAACCCAGACGATGGCCACCATCATCGCGGCCGGCAACAAGAATCGAGCCACCACCATTATCCTCTATCCAACGGGTGAGTTCCAAATCACAGTTCAGTTACAGTTTGCCCTAATGGCTATATAATGTTTGTTGCCTGAACGAGCAGATAGAGAGAGAGAGAGAGAGAGAGAGAGAGAGAGAGTTGTGAATGGCCTTTCACACATGATGTGCATAAATTGCTGATGGAGTAATTCAAGCTCTAGATAACTCCAAATTCAATCGGTATATACTGAAAACTTGACATGTATTATGCAAATGGGAGCGTTTGGATTTGTAGGATGAGATCAGAATAGTAAACGGTTATATTTACCCTAGTATTTCTATCTGACAGTCCCATGGTCCATCTGTTCGTTCCATATCCGTTCATCGGTCTGTCCATGGTTCCGTTCATCCGATGAGACAGACAGACAGAGGGAAGGACAGGCGGAAAGACAGGCGGAAGGACTGATGGACGGACATAAGAGCTGAAAAATGTGCGGACAGAGCGACGGATGGACGAATGAAAGGTGATCGGACATCTGTCACTCCGTCCCTCCGTCCAGCAGTACTTCCTTCCATCAGGCGCTCCCACCGTCTCTACTTGTGTCCATCCTTCCGTTCATCTATCCATCCGCCTGCCCATGCCTCCGTCTGTGTTTAATCCGTCTCGCCATATTCATTCATGCTCTTCTTGGAACTCTATTAATAGAATCGCAAATGTGATTGAATTCTATTTATGCCACATTCCACTTTCGTTGTGCCTTTGCCATTTTCATAGCAGACGTTGCGGCAGAGTCGGTGGCAACGTTGAATGAAATATTAGATATATATATATATACATATTTCTTTTATTTTTTTTTTAGCACTTTGAGTGGCGTATTCTTTATGGTCGTTTACGTGGTGAATAGAGTATATCGTATCTGTCTGTCTGTCTGTCCTCATAAATGCAAAGCATTTGAAGAGTTGAAAATGTGAATAAATACGCCAATGTGTCATTGGTGCATCGAGCTTGAACATGTCCACGGGGTGCATATTCTATTATATGTATATGTACTTCTTTTAGCTTGGCTTGGCGTGAAAAGTTTTGGATCTTAAGAACCAAAACAGGAGTAGCCCGAAATTATTTAAGGACTACCTGCACTTTTCTCTAGATAGTATATGTGTATGTATACATATATGCATATATTGGCTAAATGTGAGCAGAATCTTTGATAAAACAGCTCAGCGGGACTCTCAGAGCATCTTTAAGTTAGGGAGAGCCCTCACTCTTTTACGAATATGAATTGAATTCTGCATAGAATTGAATGACTCTGACTCATAAAGTATAAAAGTGTGAGGTGCTATCGCCATGAGCATTTACTACTCCATCTGTTCGTTTCTCTTTTGGCGAGCTTACAAATCTTATTTAACACTTAAGCTCTTTGAACTGAACTGAACTGAGCTGAGCTGAGCTGAGCTGAACTAAAGCTTAACAAATGATTATATTTCTTGACTTGAAAGCAGTAGAGCCCCAAGCCAAACATGATTGGATTTTAGTTGTAAAACTTTTGACGCACTGCCAGCTGCAGAGCACGGAAAACTTTAGTCCTACCAACGACTCTACCAGTAATAACGACATAATATATTTACAGCATTGTCATTGTTATTCGAAACTATCCACACAATTGTTTCGGCTAGCTTTGCGCTCATTATAATTGCTAGGCTGGCATGGCTGAGTGCTTGTCTTCCATTAGAAATTGAATAGGTCTCTTTGTCTGGCATGCTTGGTCGAAGCTATGGAGTAACATAATGACAAATGACCTTTGACCTTTGACAAAGCTAGTTGAAGATTCATAGAATTTGATGACTTATTGACACAAACATTAATACTCGACTCCTGCTCAAATGAAAATCACTTTCCTCTTGGGGAAAATGTGGTGGGCCACAGAAAAATGCGACATTTGAAGAGAAACTTTTCATATGTAAGTAATGTGAGCATGTGTTTGTAGTTCTCCAAAGACTCGCACTGGGCAGTAAAAATAATGACCTTGTTAAAGCTGACCTCTTCGTTAAAGTGCTTACTCCATCTCTATTCCCAGGGGTTTTACGCGAGTTTAATTGATGGGCGAACGCTTCATTTGTTAAGTCCTTAGCCAATTGCTGTTTTGGGGCCTGTCAACGCAGCTGGCAGTTAATCATAATTGTGACTTAAGTCCAATTCGGCGCTAAGCTCAATAATGTGGTCAACTAATTCCAGTTCGCCAATTGCCAATCGCCTGTTGGCAGTCGTCACTCGGCAGTCCTCAGGCTGCTGATTAGCACGCTTCGCACATCAATTTTTGTGAGTGAGCTCCCTGCCACGCCCCTGGCGGCGCCTCTTCAATAATCAAATCAACTTGGCCTATTTAGACTGACGAACAGACAGCCAGCCGGAGGGACGATCGGACGGAAGGACGCACGGACGGAGATATGAAGGGACGGAGGCGCGTGCCAGCCCCAATTAGGGGCTAATTTGCATAATGCCATTCGCTCGCTCGCTCATTATCCCCAATAGCTCCGATAGCAAAGCGCCATCCATACAGTAGACAATATGAGCTCCCGACTTTTTCTTTTTTTTTTTTGTCCATAGAAGGCCCTTATATCTTTTAATATACCCTGTTTGCATTGGGGCGGTGTGGACGGTGGTTGCAATAAACAAAAGCGTTTGTACTCCATTCAATATGTCGATGTATATAAAAATATATATGTATATGTTGACTGCTTTCTCTTCGTGTATATACACAATTAATCAGTGTGAATATCGACTGTCAATACAATAAATAGCCCCAAGAAGGGTTTATTATTATATAAATAAGAGAGTATAGAAATGGATCTAGAAGAGTTTAGACGACAAGCTAGGAGAGGGCATAGAAAATGAAAGAGAAGGTTGAAAAAAAGAAAGTCTTTGTACAAATTCGATATTTATCGATAAAGAGAAAGTGTCAGTGTCATCATCATTTTCACATATAAACAACCTGGCATAGACTTGTAGTTTTTATTGTTTAGAGTTTAGTTTAATTTAATTTAGTTTGTAGTACATTTTCATGGGATTTTCTATTTTTTTCTTATTTTCCCCAAATAATAATGTTATGACATATATCCATATGTCATTTATGTAAATAAATATCTTAGCAGAGAAGGACTATGTATTAGCCTAAACTCTTAAAATATTGTAAAATACCATTCACAAAATCATGTAGTTACTCGTATAACAAAGAGTGAAATAAATTGAAATTGAAATATCGATAAAGATACAGATTGCATATGATAACATTTATTTTTCAACTTTTTACTAGTTCTTAATAGTAAAGGAATGTCAATCTTACCCTCCGAAGTAGCTCTAAGTTCTAGTGCACCAAAATGTTGATGTATTACCAGCGTTATAATATAATAACTATAACAAAATAACTAAACGAGTAGTTTACAGATTATAGGTTCTATTATAAGAAACCCAAGTATTTCTGGCAGTTCCGAACTTCCTCATAGTCCTTTCTACATTCTCGCTTGGACAATGCATCAACTGAGTACAGCAGCTATAGTCTGCTTAATTTGGATGTTTCCCTCAGAAAATCCTTAAGTCCTTACAGGGTAACCGCGCGTCGAGCATTGCCTGTCTAAGACGCGCCTACTTATCTTTGCATTTATGGTAGCACTGCAAGCTTCGTTCGGCAATTGGGGCAAGTGTAAGGGAAAGACAGAGATAGAGAGATCCATACAGTAAGGTATGCAAAGAGGAACAGAGACAGCGCCAGTGAGTAGAGGAAGTTAGGGGAACAGCTTACGACCTTACGACCCTTGGGCCTAATGCAGCAATTAGGCAAGTTTAAGTCGCATTAATTGCAGAGTTTGGTCGACTATTAACGCGACTCGAACCGTTGATTATTTTAAGCGCCATCAGCTCTCAACTCTGAGCTACACGAGCTTCAGGCGAACGCCTAGAGAGTGGGATAGGGGGGAGAGAGAGAGGAAAGACACTGAGTGCTGACTCAGTTTGTTCCCATTAAGACAAATCAGAGAGACGTCGTCATCGTCGTCGACAACGTTAATATCTCATATCCTAATCGTGACGCTTATCTGTTTATATCAGCAACGCGCAGCGACATTGTCAGCGCTTTCATGGGCCTGCTGGGACGAGGCTGGCATCAAAATACTTTTCGACAAAAGCCAGCCAACTTGTCCATTTCCACAGCAACAATGCGGCTAGCAGGCTAACAATGAAACTACATCACAACAAAAGGAAAGTGCGTACATTTCATTGAATGAAATTGCTTAGACACCAACCGCCCACCAGTCGCCTTCGTGGGCGGTCTCCATGCCACATACAACATACTGCATACGTGCCACAAAAACTATCTGCATGAAACAATTCCTCAAGCGGCCATTGCTGCAGTCATGCTGCAGGCCAAAATGCTGCAAGTATTTTGTGCCAGATAGTTGGGCAAATATGTTTGTCGGACTCTTTGCAAGCAGATTGTCTTGCTAGCCGAATACTTGTCACAAATAGTTTCGCTGAAGCGCAAGTTTGCTCGGAAAATAAGCTCAAGCCAAGTAAAAACACCATTATGTGTTTTTATTACGAATAACATAAAGATTAGTGAATAGGTTTAACTAACGGCAAGCTAACTGCTGTACAGCTTCCAGGTCGTAAACTCTGAATTAGATAGTTATTAAGTAACTTAGTCAATCAGCTAATCAGATATTGAGTGAGCTAATCAAGCAGCCAGTGAGCTAATCTCTTACCCAACTAATTAGTCAATAAATACTCAATCAGTCAATCAATCATTTACCTAATCATTCAGTTAACAAATCAGTCAGCTAAGAAATCCAACCAGCACCCTATCAGACAGTCAGTCAAACAGCTCATCAATCAGACATTGAGTCAATCAATCATTTACTTTGTTAATCAGTCAACCTATCTGGATATCCTTCAAATAATTTTTTAATCCTGGCTAAACATATACTTATTTTGCTATATAGTATCAGTCAAACAGTCAATCATTTATTTAGTCAATCAGCCAACTAGCCAGTCAATCAATCAGTCGAACATTCAATGAGTCAGTCAACCAATCAATCATGTCGACTAGTGTGTTGCTCAAGTAGTAATGAATCAATCAGTTAGTTAGTCAATCACTAAGTCATATAGTTCGAAAAGACAGTAAGTCAACTACTTAATCCTTTTGTCAATCAGTCAATCATTTACACATGCAGAAGTCAAATAATCAATCAATTAATGAACGAGTCCGCCATTCAATCAGCCAGTCGGTCAATCAGAAATATAGTCAACTTACTAGTCATATAGTCATTACTATCTAATCATTGTCGTAGTCTGGTAATCATTAATAGAATTAGTTAGCCATGCAATCAATCAGATAATCAGACCGTTAATAAGTCAATCGAAAAATCACCACCAGACACTCAATCAATCAGACATCAATCAATTAATTTGTATCTCTCAATGCAATCAGCAGCTCTTAGTCAGTCAATCAAGAGAGTAGTCAATCCATTAGGCAGCTAATTAATCCATCAATCAGGCATTCAGTTTGTCTACCAATCCAAGAAGTCCATCAATCAGTCAATCAGGTAGTCAGACAATCAATTATCCATTGGTCAATCAGTAAATCAGTTCAGTAGTCAGTCAGTCAATCAGCTCCACGAACTCTAAGAACTTCCCTTTTATTGCAGACATCAAATTCATTTGACTTCATTTCCATATTTTTTATGTTGTCAATCAAAATGTAAATTTCTGTATGCAAAGTTGTTTTCAAGCGCTTAGCCCAAAAAATAACAAATCGAAAACACATTGCATTTGATTTGGATTAAGGGCTTTGCAGCTGCCCGAAAAATCTGTTCATTAAATGAGAAAAGTTGAGAGCACGTTTTAAGGCTTAGAAAGTTCTGTGTGGCAGCGCCAAGATGCAGCCATCAATTATAAGCTGAAAGCCCTGGCTCAAGATTAATTTCATGAGCTTTGAGATTTGTATAAAGTGTTGCACAATCAATGAATAATGGACAGAAGCGCCACTTTAGAGTTGTCCAGCACTGCGCTCATTTATTTAATTTGTTGCTTTTGTAATAGAAGTATGTGCATTTAGCGGTAAAAATCGTGAGCCTGTCACGTACTCATTCCTAACAGTTATCCACACCATTAGCAAGTGTTGACAGTTGATTGACTTTCCCTTAAGCGCTTCCCAACACTCTTCACTAAGTGGCTTACACTCTTGCTTGCCTCACTTTTGTCCTTTCTCTTCCGTCTCCATCTCTGTTTGGCAAACTATGCCAAGTAAGTACAGTGTGCCCTCGGCAATGGGAAAGTACAGCTAAGTAGTTCACTTGCAGCATTCGCCCGAAGCGCTCCGACCAACTTTTCGTAGCAACTACTTTAAGAGCTTCGCCAAATAATACGCAAACGGAGGGCCTTCAACTTGAACCCTGTGCACAGACTAACCCTGTGCCAGGACACAGCCTGTCTGAGACAGGAGACGGCAGCGTGCGTGACTCATCGAGCAGGACCTTTGAGATATATATATATTATATATATAAATAAAAGAAAAGAAAAACAACATTTTGAATGATAATGATATATACATATATGCAATATATATACTACTCGTATATAGTATACAATAACGGGTGATCAATAGAGTGGTCACAAAATTTTTATTAACATCATTTTAAGTGCTTGAAATAAACTATGGAACTATTTTAGCAGATGTTTTGGGTTTCAACTGTAATAAAATTTAAAAAATATATATATATTTACAAAAAAAAGTGATATATATCACTAATTTGAATTAATATTTTTTGATATTTCTTATAGTTTAGATTTTATAGAAACACAAAGTTTATTTTAGGTGTTGGTTGAAATAAACTGTGAGCCACTGTATATTGTATGGAATATTTAATTGAATAGCTGCACAAATTTTAATGCTTTTGGAGGAAGTTTTCAAACATACAACAAAAAATAAATATATAGAATTAAATTTAAAAAAAAAAAGGATGAAATAAAAATGTTGTTTGTATTTGATAAGACACAATAAAAATAAAAAATGATCGAAAATTCGTATCTTTTAATAAAATAAAAACAAAAAAATGTTTTTTATTAAATACTTTTTCATTTGTTTATTGTTTATTTATTAAAAAACAAAAGCAAATCAATATTTTGTTATAAGTTTTTATATATGAAAAGAAGAAATTTGTGGTATACATACATATATATATATTTCATAAAAAAAAAAAGTTTAATAAAATCATAAATTATAATAAATAACATTTTTTGAAAAATAATTAATTAAGAAAATTTTTTATGAAACCTTGTAAAAAATAACAAAAATCAGGAAATAAAAATGTTTTTATTTTCTCATTTAAAGTTATTTCGAGTTGTTTATTTATATATAACGAAATCATATTTCTATTTAAATATAATATTTTTCAAATATATTTTTTTAAATTCTAAGCAACAACAATCAAACAAATTTATATTTTACACTATTTTTAGCGCATGAGCCGATATATCACGCTCAATACTTTTTTTTTTTCTACATTAACATTGGGGCGCGCGCACATCTCTAGGACATAGCGAGCGAGTCGAGTTCAGTCTCCCCCTCTTCTCATTCCTTATCTGACATTTGAATGGCTGTTGTTGTTGTTGTTGTTGTTGTTGTTGTTGTTGTTGTTGTTGTTGTAGCGCATTCCACGGTCGACTTCAAATATGCAAACATTCAATTTCGATTTAGAGGCTGTGGAGGCGCATAATTTTTATTGTATTTATTGAATATTTCGAGCATCAAACGTTGCCGCCCATTGACTCAGCATGAAATTACAGTCGGTGGGGCGGGTGTGGGGCGTGGCAGCGACAGGCTTCAGCCCCAGCTCCTGGCAGGGGCGACAGCAACGAATGCTTGTCGAAGCACAGCTGCTGCCTTTGCTTCCCTCTATTTGGCAAGTTTTGCTCAGATCCCAAGCCCCAAGCGCCAAGCTCCAAGCCCTTGGCAGCCATCTTGCAGCCCTTGGCCTTCCCCTGGCCCTCTGCACAGCCGCTGTCCCCTATTCAGCCATCAATTTGTGTAAATTTGAACTGTCACTTTGAAGGCGTTAATTGGATTCAATAAATGTCAAGCAGGGCGCGCGGCGTCAACAGTTGGAGCCAGTGCAGCATCAGCATCAGCATCAGCATCAACAGCTGGCCATGGCTGGCGTTGTCTCTGCTGCCGAATTCATTTTAAGCCAGCTCCCATCCACAAATATCACCCCCGCACCCACACCCCCCACACGCCCACACCTTCAGCCCCTTTCAAGTTATATTTAGGACACGACACAACAACATTTTGGGGCCATGGATTTTTGTGGCTTAGATTGGAGGCGGGGACGGCGTGTAGTGTGCCTTAGCCGCCTTGGCATGATTTTAGCCGGATTGTGGGCGTGTCAACAGCCACAGTAGCAAACACTTTGTCAGCATTGAGCACTGAGCGAAATTGGGAGAGATTGGAAATATGAGAATTAGAGAGAACAGCATGAACAGCAGATATTCTAGATGGTTGCAATATCTGAATTCTCTTTTTAGGTGTCATACTTACGTGCGTATGCCCATCTCGCTCTTATAACCGTATTTTGCTGTATCAATCTCTCTTTGTCTCCCTCGCTCTATCTGTATGACTCTGCCTCTATCTTTGTATTATCGCTCTGGCAGTTTATCTCACTGTGTATTTATTTTTCCTTCAATCTTTGTTTCTTATACACCACATTTCTTTCATTCTCTGTCTTTATCTATCTATCTCTCTCGCTTTCTCTTTTGAAGTATGCATTTTCTCTGTCTCTCTCTCTCTCTCTCTCTCTCACTCTCTAAACATCTTCTCGGTCTCCCTCTCTCGCTCTGTCACTCTGCAACCATCTTTTTCTCAGTCTCTATATATCTTCTTCTCGGTCTCTGTTTCCTTGTAGTCTCTCGCTCACACACTCACTCTCTCCCGCTCTCTCTTTCCGTACATCTTCTCTGTATCTCTTTTTCTCTCTCTACATCTTATTAACTGTATCTTTTTCTCTCTGTATCCTCTCTTTCGCTCTCTCACCTACACTCTCACTCTCTTTCTCACTCTTTTTCTATGCAACTCTGTCGCTCTCTCCCTTTCCCAGTTCCACTTAAATACATATATGTTGCCTATAAAGAATCAAGGAGTTCCTATTAACAGCAACAATCTCTACTCTCAATTTCTCTGGCACTTTCGCTCAGTGTAGTCGAAGAGTCATATCGCAGTATTTCAATGACTAAAAATACATATTGCACACACACACACACGTACACATACAGAAAACACTCACACACACATACAAGCGTATATGGGGAGTACTTAGAAGATATATTGTTGTCTGTGGCTTATCGGCTAAGGACCTTAATAAAAATGTTTCCCTAAGAGGATCGCAGCAAATTTGTTGGCTTTGTTCAGGCTGTGGAGATAAACAAAAGACAAATTGAAAGTGGAATTGCGATGGCACCGACAACGGCGCTGGACGTGTCCGGCAGCCAGCCGACGCGCTGCACCACTGAGCCGTCGAGCCACCGAGCCACTGGGCCGCTACTTTATCATTGAGATAAAAAAATAAACAAACAAAAAAAGAGTTGAAAGCAGGTTAAAATCTGCACGCAACCGGATGAAAATTAAATTAAAAAGCAAAAAACAAAAAAAAAAAAAACAAAACAAAAAGCCCAACAAAAAATGAAACGGAAATATAAAAATGAAAATGGACCAGAAACGGAACAGCGGCGGCGGCGGCGGCGGCGGCGGGTCGCTGGGGGCTGGGGGCTGGCGAAGGGCAAATGCAAATGCAAATGGCCGTAAAAGCCCTTTGGCCCACATAACTCGGCCACGCCCACCGGCAGCCGTTGCGCCCGGCTCATTCTCGCGCGCGCCGCCTGTCAGCGTAAATAAGTGTTGCCCACATTTCGGGCCACTTCCATGGCAAAAAGATGGCCTACAAATGATGAGCAGCGCATAAAAAAACGAGGCGATCAATTCTATTGCCTACTTTACAGCGCGTCTGCCAGCTGCCCCGAGCGTGCGTGCGTGTGCTTGTGTGTGCGTGTGCGTGTCTGTATGTGTGTGCGTGTGTCATGCATAAATAATTTAGAGATTATGTTCACGCTGGTAGAAAACGGAAACCGCTGGCTTTTAGCATTTGACCGCAGCAATTAGGCAGAAAAAAGTTGGAAAATACTATAAAAAGAAAAAAAAAAAAAAAAAAAAAAGAGAGCACATAAATAAAAGTAGATAAAACATGCAAAGCCCACATTCAGTCGACTGCACAGCTCATTACAAATTATTGAATAGGCCATTATAATATGCACAAAGGCCAGCTGCGTGCGGTTGACAATGGAAACATTAGCTGGATGCCGAGCCGAGGCCCATCAAACGGAAAAAGGAAAAGAAAAATCAAGCTAAATCCTGTATGCTTTGGGCTTAGCTGATGATTAGAGCAAAGAGCTCCAGCTAAACTTAATAAATCACCTTCGTAGTGCAGGGAAAAATTATATACATATATTATGATATACGATAGTTGAATAGTCTACATATTTGACTGATATTTGATCGATAGCGATAGTTGCACAATCAATCGAGTGGAAGATCTTGTTTATACACAGCTGAACACATGAACAGTTAATGTTATGTTGATGTAACTGTTAATGCTATGTCCAAGCTAACGTTAATGTAAATGTTATGTTAATGTAAATGATATTATAATGTTAATATTATTAAACATATATTATTGGGTATGTACATTGGGTAGTAATTGACCTGTTTAGCCCATTACTGGGGACATTAGCCACATCGAAGATAAGATAAAGATCCAATGCATCGATTTTCTATTAACCATCAATCAATCTGTCAGTCAATTACATCTGCTGAGCTTATAGGATCCAAAGAGAAGATGAAATATAGTGCGGCGTCTTTTGTGGGGGTGAGTGGGTTATGTTCCATAACTACTCCCGTTATTTTGTTATCGATTGAAAACCTTATCGAAAATAACTCACAAAATTACAGCTCCTATACCTTTAGAGCTAGACTCTCCAAATTTCATATATGAAGTCATATGAATTTTATAAAATTTCGATTTTTTTTATACTTGTTTTTGGTTGATTTTATTTTAATATGTAATATAACAGTCGTGCATTCGGCATTCCAAATTACTCCCATCATAAACAACTCCGCTACGCCGCTGATGATATTTAGGTATATACATTATATACAGTAGAATCTGGTTAAAAGACTCCGGCTTTTGCTACGAAAATTCTGGTCCTCTGACTCGCTTATATGAGCAAATTTATATGGTTTTAGCCTCTCTCGGGTACTAATGTATATATTTTATGCCCCTTTACATATACACCCATATGGTACTCGAACAGCTCATCCATCTAATTGTAGAGCTTTAGCTTGATCCGTATAGCAGCTGAGTACAGAAATCCCATTCCTAATTATTCCTATTTAGAAGTAAGCAACAAGTTTACATACATATGTATGTATCAAGTTTATATACATTTTCTATAGTTTTTTTGTTGTTTACACTTACAGGGTATAGCAAGCCAAAATCATCAGAGTTTGTTTTTCTCTCTACTTGCAGTTTCACCCGAATCGATTGTCATCCCCATCGTTTCGTGCATCTTTGGCTTCCCGATATTGGCGCTGATCGTCATCTGCTGCCTGAGACGTCGAGCCAAGCTGGCCCGGGAGCGGGACAGACGGCGCAACTATGATATGCAGGACCATGCTGTCAGCCTGGTCAGATTTAGTCCAATTCATAGGCTTAGTGAGTTTGAATGTTGTAATGTGTGTACGAAATTTTCATTGTTTCTCTTGTTCTTCTTCTTGTTTTTTCTTCTTCGGCAATTTGACAATATTTATTCACAGCTCGTAAAAGTTATCGAAATATCGATTTTTAAATTTATTTAAATGACAAATTTTCATAGAATTCATATTCACATTTCATATAGCGCTCGCTCTCTCTCTCACTCTCACTCTCTCTCTCTTTCCCTCTCACTCTTCTTTGCTTTTTTATGTGGATCTCAATGTGCCTGTCCGACATATCGTAGTGTTTATCTTTTATCTTCAACATTTTGCACTTTAACAAAAAAATTAACCACGATTCACCGCAGCCAACTTCAAGCCGATTCGACCTGCCCAATTTACAATTTTTTCCACATTGTTTTTCTTGCATAAATTGCATTTAAAATTGCCAAGCAAACATGTGAGAACACACACGCACACACACACCTGTCTGCTACCTGCCCTCATCACAAATTGTGTTCCCACCTTTTCGAGGCATTCCATTTAAACCCTTTAATATATATTCATAAATGTTGTATGCTGATGTACGAAATTTAACAAAATATAAAAGTCGCTCGTAAAAATTGTACGAAAATTTCTGAAAAAAATTTTTTTTAATCTTTAAAAATTCTTTCGGGTAATTTAAGCTGAAACACCTTTATTATTGTTCAGCTCTACATATTCGCAATGAATAGAAAGTAGGAAACTTTAGGCTCATTCATGTAATCGAAATGATTATATTAGTCTTGTTCTATGCTCGTCTGTTCATAAAGTACGTTCCAAATAATTATATATCCACGGCTGATGTGGGCGTGGCAAATCTGACTATATATCCTTATATATCTCAATCGCTATTGATGCTAGAGACTTGAAAGTTTAACATAAATAATACATGACTAATATGTCTACGACAATTATGGGGGCGTGGCTAATCCGAAAATGAATCTGGCCAATTTTGGACTAAAAATGAGTCTTCTGCAGTCTTTGGTAATCTCTCTATATAAGATGGGAAAGCGAGTAAAGTGCAAAGTAGAGCAATCTAACTGTGAAGTCATTAAGCAGAGTCTAACAGAAAAACGCACAGATTCTCTATATAGCACTTTGATTAGGTATTACTATCAGAATGTACAAATTTCAATCAAAGACAACAATCGAATAGATTGAATAGGGGAATGGGAATGTTCTAACCAGAGCTTACTAGATGAGTAAATATATATTTTCAACAAAAGAAAAGAAACACATCTTCCACTTTCAATGAGTTCGACATACAAAAGGGGAAAGTTAAGAGCTTTCCAAATAATTTATTAAGATTTCTTTAAAATGGGAAAAGAGGAAGAGATATATAATTGGACAAGTGCATAAAAGCGCAGAACTACCCCAGTAGCAACAAAAAGTCGGTAAAAATATGTATTTTGTATTTAATTTGTTGTGAAAGAAACTTGCCATCCCACCAAACAATCACTGCCAACATCTGTCACAAGGGCCGAGTCCATTAAAGAGTTACGAACTGGAAGTAAAGAAAGAGCCCAAAACTAACGCCAAATACATACATACTGTTGCTAGTCAGGTTGTTGGTAGAGGTGGTAGGGGGTAGAGGCAGGCGAGCAGGGGCAGATGTAACGAAACTTGACCCACTTGCATGCGAGAGCAGGCAACAGTAACATAACAGTCCATTATACCCAGCATATTGCATCAACAAATAGGATATATAAACATGGCCGAGAGGAAACGAAACGAAACGAGACGAGGCGAGACGAGACGCAGCGGGTCGCAGCGGGACGGGTGGCATGTGAACACGACTCCCGAGTCAAAGTTCAAGCTGAGTGCCTGCTGCGACTCACACACACACACACACACATACACACACACACACACAGTGGGAGATATTTATGCTGTTATGCATGTGTCAAGCACAGCTGTTAAACTATAGCCCAGTCTCCCAGCTCGCCACGCCCCCTTTTCCGCTCACACGGCCGCCTGCATTTGCATTGCATACCTTTGGGCGCTCGTCCTCGTTTGCATATGAACAACAAAACTGAAACCCGTCTTTTCACTCGAGCCATCCCCTTAACGCTCCTCGCTTACCCCCTGGCCACTGTCTCGTGCCACTGCCGCACCGTGCCCCTTGTCCACCTTAATCAAGAATCTCAGTCGCCTTCATGCACGCATGCACAGTGCACAACGACATTTCTCTTCTTTTAGTCTTAATTTTTGTGTTTTGTGGCTGTTGTTGTTGTTCTTAAATATATACCTAATAAAGGGTATCTGCTAGCTGTGCATGCGAATAGGGTGGCTATGCGAGAGTAGCTCACGGCATACGGAGGAGCTGCATATGTATAATTAAGAGTCACAGAGACTCAGAGCAATTAACATAATACTAGCGGAAGTCGGGTACAGTAGAGCCTGCCTAGTGCGAATGCATTGATGTGAAAAGCTGACAATCTCTATAATCATAATCTGTGAGTGTTAAGTTTAGCGAATGACAAATGCAATTCAGATTAAAAAGCTAGAAATCATATTTCTACCGATTTCTCAATAGGCAGGACCTACTGTAGCTACGATTGTCAATTAAGATTTCGATTTTTCAGATTAGCGAAAAACAAATCCCAACTTCAAATTCAAAGAAATCATATTTCTGCAAATTTTTCTATAGGCAGGCCCTACTGTAGTTTGGATTGCCAATTAAGATTCAGATTAAGATTAAAGGACAAAAATTCTAATCAAATTCAGTTACTATAATTCATATTTCTACTAATTTCGCTATAGACAGACCTTACTGTAGTTGCAATTGTCAATTATGATTCAGTTAATTAAGATTCACAAAAGGAGAATCCCATTAAAATTGAAATTCATATTTCCCTTTAGGTTACCTTTACTGTACTTGGGATTATTCAAAAATGCCTAAAGAAAATAGAAGCAAAACTCCCACATCGTTTCAATATTCACAATAGACAGGGTATTCCGCAAGTCGGGCACACTCGCTGAGTGCACTTCAACTTGTGTAACCGTAAATTTCATATTCAGTGTTTGCCTGGCAGCTGGCTGCGGGTGTTTGCTGCCACTTTGAGAAGGGCCAACAACAACAGCGACTGCTGATGAAGCTGTTGTTGTTGCACACAATGATGATGATGATGCTGATGATGATGTGGGTGACACGATAACGAAACGTTGACAAACCGCGAATTACACTTATTTAGCCCCGCACCCCCTTCATCATGGCCACAACTCTGGCAGCAAATGTTTTGATGGTTGCAAATTTACGTTTTTGCATAAATTTTGAAAACAATTACGCATAACCGCAAGCACCGCACGAGAACCACAATAACTTTGGCGCAAAAGGCAGCCAACGACACAGTAACAGTAACAGTAGCAGGCAGTGCATAGTGGAGCGCTCTATGTAAATTGGGCAATAACAAACAGGCGGAATGGCGCCTGCCTAATGCTTTGAGACATTTAAATTGGGCGAGTTTTATGTTGCATAGCTTTAAGCTGCACTTGGACAAGCATAACATGGGGTTAACAGTCGCCATCAATGCTTGCGCTGTTAATGAACATAGATAGCCACAGAAAAATTTCGTTTCCTTAACAACCTTGTTGTAAATTGAATATACCATATGCACAACGGCAATAGCTACTGCTTAGACGGCTGTTAAAGAGCTTAAACGTTAACATGCTATAATGTTACTGGCAAAACAGTCTTTGGGCAATTAAATTTCCTTTACTTTAAGCTGCAACAGCATGAACCTTTTAACAGTGGCTATAGCTGATAGATAACAGAGATAGATTGGGATCATTTAGAGTACATAAGCTTTATATTACATAGCTGTAATGTAACATGAAGCTGAAATTAGAAATGATGCACATAACATGACCATTATGCGCACATCCTGTTAGACTGCGATTGGATGGTTTAGGTGCGTTGCACGTTTGGAAATGCACATTAAACTTAACCTCGATCTGTTCGTCGCACGTTTTCAATTTGTTTTTGGACCACACGAAAGCATACGCTCATTTCACACTTTAACACTAAACATTTTCCATTTCGTTTGCCGCCGGCAGTTTAAAGGATATTTTAACTAATTTTAATTGCTTCTGTTCTGTTCCTTGTTTTTTGTTTGCTTCGATTGCTTTAGATTACCGATCGTCGAGAGCTATCAGTTTACGTCCTGAACGAAGCCTAAGCCAGGGCTTCACCTCAGTGGAGCTGGACACAGTGCTGGAGGAGCGCTGCAGCGACGTGGAGCAGACACAAACCGAAATCATAAATCCCGAATCGCCCATGGACACCACCTCCTACAAGATGTCCTTCTCTTCGAGCTAACAGTTAGCAGTAGCACAACAGCAACAGCAGCAGCAGCAGCAGTCGACGTCGCCGACAGCGCAGCCGCAGACAGCAGCCATGGCTATGCAGCTGCTGCCGCCACGTTCGATGTCATCGACGCTGACGCCGCCGCTGCGCAAAGCGGGCAGCGTGCGCGAATCTGGCGAGACGGCGGCGCTAGCCAAGCGACGCAGTCGCCTGCAGGAGCTGCGCGCCGCAAGCAGCAGCCAGGCCAGCGAAGCGGCCATCGCGTTTGGTGTCGGCAAGCGCGATTCGAAGCGACGCCATGGCGCCAGCGCCGGCGCCGACACCAGCAGCGGCAGCAGCAAACGCTCAGCAGCGGCCGCCATGCGCAAATCACAGTCGCTGGACGCCGCCGAAAGCTATTCGCTGGCCAGCATTCAGTCGCCCCTCTGGGTGACGCTCACCAATGCGCGCACAATTGAGGAGCTGGCACAGCAGAAACTGTAAATATTTTACAGACAACAAACGGGAAACGAAACGAAGAAGCAACGGAAAGAAGGAAGGAAGATCAAAAATACCCCACCAACCAACCAGGCTTGTTGTTGTTGCAGCTGTTAAATGTTAATGAGGAGTTACCCCCTCCAAATCCGCATTATGAAATGAAATCCAACGGTTTTTCCTATATAGTCCAAATAGCTGAATCCACCTTGTAAATGTGTAAGCAAATGTAACTGCATAACGAGTATTCAACAATTTACAACATTAGCAATTGCATATAGTTAAGCTAATGACCAAAATTAGTTCAAAATAAAGAGAAAAATGTAAAGCAAAGAAAGTGTTTTCTTTTTGGTGCAACTGCACTGCACTTACTGTTAAACTCATAATGGTAATGTAAAGCTTACAGCATGCAAATGAAATCTCAACTCCTGCCAGGCTTAACAGTATGTTACTGCTTGCTGACCCCAAGGTACAGCGACTGTTAATCTATTAATTCAAATAAACAGAAAAAATCTTTGTTTTGATTTTTCTTAGTTTTTATTTAAATTATGTTGTATATGTAATAAGAGCTTAAAATACAAATTTAATTTCATTATCAAAATACATTGTTATACAATTTCCTTAGTTGCTTGTTTTTCTTACGTTTTGTTATAGATCTTTAGTTGCTTGTTTTTAATATTTCACTTAATCAATTATTTAGTTTATCTTTTTGTTTACCGCAATTCTTGTTTTTTCATTTTTTTTTTTATTATTATTCATTATTTCTTTATGTATATTTATAATATTAATTAATAGAAAATATACTAACAAAAAGAAGAGGTCGTTTTGGATATATCCATTTTGATATATATGCATATGTATATATGTATGTATGTATATATATATATAGATTCAAGTGCTTTATATACATCCATATAAAGTACTCATATAATACATAAAAAGAAAACGAAGGGAAATACAGTTAAAATTTTATACTTTAGGTTTGTAATAATTAGAACATATTGAAAATTGAGAGCCGCAAAAGAACAAATTCACACATATTTATAAAAAAAATATATAATATATATAAAATAATAATAAAAAAAAAAACAAACAGAAAAAAATGATTTTTACAATTGAACTACTATATTGAAAGCACTGTGCCCCGTGTCTGTGTATGCGTGCGTGTGTGTGTGTATATATATATATGTATAGCTGTTTGGTGGGAACTAAAGGTACAGGGAGGGATCTAGATCACGGATATTCAATGAGGAAGTAGAAGAAGAAGACAAGGAGAGCATCTTGCTTGAACTCAATTATCCTTAAAGCAATGTTGCCCTTTTACAACAATTATAAAATGTACTAGGCAGATTAGGATATTAATGTATTTGTCTTTTTTTTCCTTTTCTTTTTTGTTATGGGTTCTTTAAATTTCGGTTAGTTTTATTCTTAATGCACTGCTAATTACTGTTCTCTCAGTGTTCCAAAATACTTTACTGCTATGTTTCTCTCTCTCTCTCTCTCTCTCTCTTTCTTAAATTGAAATATGTATTTCTATTCCAATTGTAATTGTGATTAGACACGCTTTCGTTAATTGTTTGTAAGAGATGAGCGATTGAACGATGGACAACTGTGAGAATTATCGATAGCTGCCCGGTTAGTACACATACATATATGCATTAATATATATATATATTTCAATTTGATGTTCTATATCAAGTCACAGTTGCAGTTGCTGGCGGAAGGTAAGGCGTTTGCGCAGGATGGGGCGGGAAAGCGGAGGCAGACATTTTAACTGATATTTTGTCACGGCTGTGACACGTTACATCCCAGTGACACGCAACAGATGCACGATTATATCTCTCCGCTGCACTACATGTGTATCGTGGCCGCCGTGTAGCGCGCCTCGCCGCGTCGCCATGACCACTGGCTGGGACGGAACTGTGTGAAAGAGAGGAGAGAAGATCGATTAATAAAATAAAGAGACAGATGATAGAGACAAACTAGTTGGGTTAATGACAAAGGTCAAGGGCTAAACGATTAGTTAACAAACCTGATGTAAATGCTTGGACTGCATGTAAATATACAGAAATCGCTTAGTTTGCAATTAATTAATTGGCCCATGGCTGATTGATCGACTCACCTGAATGAGCAGTTGACCGCTCCGTGTGTGCGGATTTCGGTACGCATAGAAGAGCCACAGCGTCACCGCAAACACCAGACAAATGGGCACCATAAAGCCAAGAGCCACGCCTACATTCTTATTCTCTGGCAGCACGGCGCCAAGATGTTCGCTCTTCTCGGCATTGACGCCATCGCCGGCCGCGTGGCCTGCAGCCGCTGAGGTGCCGCTTGACGGATGCTGCGTGCTGTTAATAGTTGGCTCTGTTGCCGGTGCACTGCCTGCTGACCCATTGGCGTCGGGCGACCCGCTGGGTACGCTGCTGCTGCTGTTGTTGTTGTTGCTGCTATTGTTGCTGCTGCTGTTGTTGCTGTTGTTGTTGCTGCTGTTGTTACTGCTGCTATTCTCTTGGGCAGCATTGTTGCCCTTTTGGCCGAGCGCCGGGCAAGCATCGCTGCTGCTAATCATCGAACGATCACAGCCTGCAAAATAGCAAATTGTAGCAAATTGATCAATTATCGCTTTCGATATCGAATGGGTTATAGATAATAAATAATAGCCTAGTATATTTTCCACATTGTGCACTGATTGGCCAATTCAATCTTATCTTCTTTCTCGCTCTTTTTAGTATTATTTCCCCTTCTCTTACTAATTACATTTTATAATAGCTCTTAATATAAAAACTACACTTTAAATCTTCCATAATTTATCAAAACTTTCAATATCAATCAACATCTATGACTGTGGGGAAAGTGTTTCTGTTCCCATTCAGGTTATACATTTAAATTGCTTATGTTATCGTTAAGTTTTCTTTCACTCTTCTTGTCCATCTTCTTTCTTAACTATATAAAAATGTCGTTAGCCTTAATGGGTACAGTGTTTGATTAATATTTTATGATACAAAAATTGATAATCCTTAAGTAATTGACCTATTAAGATTTCGATGAAAGAACATGGCCTGATAAATATTTTGGAACACACATGATAAAGTTCAATAAATATCTCTAACACTCGTTAACCTTATTAGACATGATAGATACAAATTTGTCATACAAATACCTAGCATATTTCAGAATTTGAGTTATTAATAACCCAAAGTTTTGGAATACATGTTGCTAAAAGTCAATTAAGATCTCTAAGCTGCATTTGTAAGCCTTAAGTAGTATAATGAGTGATAAACATTTTGTCAGGAACCTTAGCGATTATAATTTGTATTATTCTTCAAGTTATCCAAACAAAAAAATGTCTCTCAGTTATTAAAATCAATTCAAATGATACAAATAATATATAATTATTACACATCAAATTTTGATATAAAAATCAAAAAAAGAAAAAAAAATTAAATTTATGTCCTAATTTTTTTTTTTTTATCAAAATTGAATATACAAATAATTTGATTTTTATATGAAAATTTATGTGATACAATTTTTTTACCACATAAATTTATTTTAGAAATAGCAAAAAAAGTTTAATAAAATTTGCAAATAAAAGTTTATACCGTTCTTTCATTTGCCGTAAAAATAAATATCTTTTGTCTGTTTTTGTCATTCATTTTGTTTTTTTTTTTTTTTTTTTTTTTTTTTTCACTAAATATTTTAAGATTTATAACAATTATTTGTCATAAACAAATTGAAGAGCTTTAAAAAGAGCGGCGATATAAACATTCCCTGACTAGTAGTAGTAGTAGATATATTAATAAAAGCGACTAAACAACTTTCATATACAGTGAGCTAGTAATTGCCTATTCCCGAGCTGATTATGAACATAGAACAACCCATTCCAGTAAATACAAATCAAATTGCATTGGCTTCATTGAGATTAATATTAAGATTTACCCTTTTGCTGCCATTCCTGCTTTCTGCGATCGTTGCCAGTGCTTGTGGAGCAACGATTCAGCGTGGGGCACCAAACGCACTGCGGGAATGGAACGAATCAAGGATTAGTTTCAAATTCAAAATGAAAGGCACATTGGCGCAGCTCACCTCAAATGTGGTATTGTGATTAATGCACGCCTGACAGTCGGAGTAGCCGAGACATGTGGGCAAGGCAGTGAGGACGACAATTGTCGAATTCCTGATTTCCTGCTGGCTAAATGTGACGCGATGATATTCATAGATGGTCTTGCGGCGAGCAACTGGATTAGGAGTAGGCAAAATAGGAATTAGTTTGCGGTCAAGCCATATAACTCATGTGCAGCACATACAGAAGAGCATCTTGTCCACGATATAGGCATCCGAGAGTCCGACCTTGACCGGATGCTGATTATCCTGTATGTTGTTGATCTGCATGGGCAGCTGATAGTAGACGAACACAATGTCTCCACTCTGATGCAGCGTGGCACTGAACGTGAATTTGCCATAATTGGGCTTATCCTGCAGCGTGACATTCTCCCAGACGACGGTGAAGGCGGTGCCTGGCAGGAGTAACATCACATGTAATCAGTGAGAGTTATGGAAGACTAGATATGCTATGCAAGGACTCACCATTGTCCAGTAGCCGCACAAACGAATCGTCCGACATGCTCGTATCAAAGTTGGCCATCAGCGGTGCTATATATTGAGTCGCCGCCAGCCAGGAGTGGACGTACTCTCCGGTGTAGAGGAAGCCGCCGGTGGCCACGGTTATGTTGCGCACATAGTGACCGTAGAAGGGGAACGCGAACTTCAGTTCGACGGTCATGGCCCGGCGATGCGAGGAGGACAGCATACTGTTCACTGGTATGTTGCGATACTGTGACCAAATTTCATCCGTCTCGCTCTTGTTCTCGTAGAGCAGGCTGCGATAGTAGTCGTAGTGATCCTCGTACCGGGTCAGCTGGGATTTGTTGGCCTCCTTGGTGATGACCTCGTCGGACACATCGACATCGTCGATCAGCGCACGATCTGTGGTGGTTGTTGTCGTTGCCTGCGCGGCTTGGGATGCCACCTTCTTGGGATATTGCATTGGCTGCGATGCCATCAGCTGCGTTTTCTTTGGCGGCGCACTGGGCACAGCAGCCGACACATTGATGCTGGCGGTGCCATTGGTGCTGTTGGCAATATCGCCGCTGCCGCTGCTGAGGTCCTTGCGCTGCCCAGTGCCATTGACGCCCACGTTGTGCACGTTGTAGGTAACGCTGCCCGTTGCAGCAGCCTTGCTGTCCACGGTGGTGACCGTTGTGGCACCGTCTGCTCCTGCTGCGACACTTCCGCTCGCGTTCACATTGGCGCTCACGCTCTGATACTGATGCTTGACATCCATTGTCGGTCCCAGAACGGGCGGCGAGTCCGCCGTGCCCGTTGGTGCAGCACGGCGCCGCCGCTGCAGCTCATCCCCAGCGTGACTCTGCTGCACTGCATCCGACAACCTGACTATCTTCTCTGGATTGATGTATGCGAGTTTGGTGTCGAGCGCAACGTAGGCATCGGGCGCTGCAAGCGATAAGAGAGAGAGAGAGAGAGAGAGAGAGAGAGAGAGAGAGAGAGAGAGAGGAAGAGACGATTGGATAAGTTCAGATAGCTAAATAAGGCATATATCTATATTACGATTATATCCACGCTTACAATTTCATATTTCTTATCTGTTAATTGAGCGAATATAAAGTCATTTCATTTTTATTTACCAAAAATAATTTTTCGCGTGATAAGAACGGCTTTATGAGTACCGTAAATCTATTTTTAATACCCACTAAAAATTTCAGTGCACTGAAAGTGCAAATGCAAATGCAAAAAAAAAAAAAAAAAAAAAAAAATATATATATATATATATATATATATATATATATATATATATATATATATATATTCTGAAAATTCACAAATATTTTGGCATAAACATCACGATTCATAGGTAATATATAGTTATTTGAAAATGAGAATTATTTTCAGGGATTTTTTGTTTGTTTTGATTCCTGAAAAAACCATGAAAAATATTAATATAAACATGAACGGGAAATTTCCAGTTCCATTATCATTTTGTAGCCATATATACATATATAGGTTATATTATAGTTTGATGGGGTGATCAGACAAAGCTAATACTATGGCGGATATTTATATTATATTAGTATATATCAAATTCCAATCTGCAATCTGATGAACTTATGAAAATTGTTGTAAAGAAAATGTTGTTTAAAATGAAAAGTTGCTGGTGCGGTGGGCTCATGAATAACTTCGTATGTATATATAAAGATGCTTTTTTATTTTTATATTATAGGATGACCAGACTAGGCCCAAGAATTATAATATATTATAAGATTTGCATGCTAATGATGAACTCATAGAAATAGTTTAAGGAAAACTTTTTTTTGTTTTTTAAGATTTGGTGATTCGCTCATGAACTAGCCTGCGCGATCGTGTGCGATTTCACGCTTCTCGATCTGAGTTAAGTCCCAGCGCACACAAGCTCTACTGTTTGAATGAGCTGGAGGTCAACAATCGAGACACGATATGGCACTGAGTCATCCAAAATTGCAGCTTACGCTAGATGCTCTCTGTCTCTCTGTCAGCGCAGCGTAGGTGGGTCATTTGAATACGTAATACCATACGGATCGAGCCTCACAATAGAAGCACAGATAGTATAATAATATCTCATTTGACTGGATTTTCTCTTCAGCTATTGCTCTCATTCAGGCACTCTACCTACATTTTAATCAGTTCCGTTTTTGGTTGTCATGTGAATACCATAAAAAATGCAAGTTCAGTTTCTTCATATCTATATAACTGACAAAAGCTGGCTTGTTTATATACACAAGAATATATTTTCTTGATTCGGCACAACATTCAAGTTGTTTTAGCTCTATTTCTCTACTGATCTTCATCTTCAACTTCATCTTTTATTACGTGATCTAGTTTGACATTTTTTTCATTCAAACCGATTAAAAATGTTATCGAGCTTTAGATTTGATAATATATACATATATATCATAATATCATATCTTTGACATTTTTAGCATATTTTACAATCAGTTTCATATGAATGATAATTTATATTTTCATTATAGATGATAGTCGATTCAAGATCAGATTCATAAGATCATTTAAATGTGATATCATGCTGAGGAGTTTTCATATAACGAGTGTTATTTCAGAGCTTCACAACTTTGAGCTGCTATTGCTGAATTGGATCTAAAATTCCATTTGTGAATAAACTTACGCCAGAGCAACGTTTGCAAATTGTTGAAATGAAACACAAATTGATATTGATTTTGAATTTTCATTCTTCGATGAAGCCCACTTGTAATTGAAAAAGTAGATCATTTCAGCTGTTGAGGAAAACGTGTCAAACTCAAGTGGTTATTGACGCCAAGCGCTTCTCTATGCACGTGCCCAAATAGAGAAACACTCGGTTTCTTGAGACGTAATATACATACTTTTGGCATTCTCTAAATTGAATTTCAATTTGTCACTCTACAAACAATTATTGAAACTGAAACTTAATGTAAGCTGAGCGGACTCAAATTCGAATTTTCTGTATTCCCGCCTAGAGTCTCGCTTGTTTAGCTTTGGAATGTAAGACTTGAAATATTTGACTCTAATATTTACTTTTTCTTGCTTTTCTCTCAAGCTGAAAATGAAATTGGAAATAAATCTAATCATAACACGTAAATTTTTAGCATAAAGTTACGACAAAATTAAGAAAGCTTTGATTGAGAATTTTTGTAGACTTTCCTAGTAAAAATATGTAAGACTTTACATAAAGTCTAGCAATACCAATGAAATACTTTCGTTTTTATGCTAATTCAAGCATTCACAATTGATAAAAATGAATAAGGAAAGTATTTTGCATAGTAGTTAGATATTTTAGATGTGACATCAATCAATCAATCGAAGGACAAATCATAAGCGAAATACTCTTGATATAGAAAATCTGATCTAACCTTCAATTCGAAGACTCTTAAATTATATGGTTCGTCAATTATAATAGAATCTATATATATGCCTCTCTCTCTCTTTCTCTGACTCTCTCAGATAAAATTTATTCGGCATAGTAAACGAGTATTATACACTCGATGGTGTCCGACTGCAACATTCCTACCTATTTTTGCTCTTTGTTCTTTTCTCTTGTTATCAAAATGAGATTGAACCGGTTCTGATATAATAATCAAGGAAGTTCCACATAAACATTGTAGCTATAACAATAAAGCGTTAACTCTTCAATTCCGGAGTGCCCAGAAGAATCCTATGTCAAGTTTTATAGATAGAGCCATGAGGATCTTCAATGAGATATAATAAACTCAAATTTCGGCTATTCAACTTTTGAGATGCTTTCTCCTAATAGAAGCTACAATAATTCTACATTTCATCTGTCAAGCTTTGGGTATTTATAAAGCGAAATAACTATAACTTGATATAGGTATTTCTCCAGAAAAGTTTTGTCGTCTGCGAGCCAATGCCAAGAAGCTTTTTTATGTTGATAAAAGTAGTGAATTTTCTAGATCTTGAATAGCACTATAATTGGTAATTAAAACAAAAAACCCAGGAGCGGGTACATTTTCTGGACATATGCCCATATATAAAAACAGACTCTTGAAAACCCAATTATAATATATCATAAATATACGTAAATACATGAAATGTTTTGCGTCATTGAAAAAATAAAAACATATTTTCAGTGGGTTTGCTGGATATGGCTTATCAGATTTTCCGAAACTTTATATTTAACACTGAGAGAGCGAAATGAGCTGAAATTGGATATACATACATATGTATGCAAACTGTTGCTGTTGTTGTTGTTGTTCTGTTATTTTGAATGTTTTTGTCAAGTTAAATACATTTTCGTTTTTATAGCTTTGCATACGAGAACTCGTTTGACACCGGTTCAAAAGTGCTGCGATGTCAAATTTGTTAATTTGCTGGTGCACACACACACACACATACACGAACAGCTGAGGTTAGTCGCATAGAAGCACTCGCTTAAGCGACGAAAAGAGTGCACAGAGTGTAGCTAATTCAATGGACAGCACTGTAATTATTCACCGGCGACGACTGAACGTGGCGAAGGGCCAGTAAGCAGCGACGCTGATTGAAAGTGTAACAGCTCAATGACTCGTAATTTGAATGCCTTTTTTTTTTTTGTTTTATTCACCCACCCCCTCCCTCTGACTCACACCTCTCTCGTATCTCTCGCTTACACACGACAATCCTCTTTTATTATTTATAACACGGCATTTGCATAAATTGAGCAATTTCACGTTTTTGTTTTTTTTTTTTTTTTTTTTTTTGTGGGTTTTCCAACACTGTTTAACCGCATTTTCCGCCTATTTCTGCTTGAGCTGTAATTACTTATTAACTGTTACTCGACGCCGCCCGCTGAATATCGATTTTCTATTTTCATTACATTACATTCTTGTTTTTCTATTTTATTTCTTCGTTTTTGTCTAGTTATTTCAACGCTAACGACTCTTCGCCCACCGTTACGCCCCCTAGTTATGTCGACCAACCACCAGCACCGCCACAACACATTCTCCAGGCGTCGCCGGGCCTAGGAATACAAATAACTCGAACTGTACGCGCTCCAGTGCTCCAGTAGAGTCTGCTCGACTAGGAGATACCCTGTAAATCCTGCAAGGAGCTGGCAACTGGATTGCCATTTGTTCTATATCATGCCAATATATTTCTGAATTACCTTTTCTCCGCGATGGACTTTCGTATTTCAGTTCTAATTACTACGTCTTACGGTGTACAAACCATGTTCAAAAACAATGTAAAAATATCGATTTTTATCGATAATGAAATGAGATGAGTACCGAAAAAATATATGTTAAAAAAACAAAACTTATATACTTAAAATATATAAATTACAAAGCCATTATACCCGGATTTCACATTTTCAATGGGTATAATGACTATATAAATATGTATTTACATATGTATGTATATTATTTTTTTTTTATACTAAGTTCATATCAAAGGGCATAGCCTCAATCATCGTATTTTTCATCACTTAATGATTTTGTGTGCAGCTTTGCATTATTTATTTAAACTTGCGGTCAGCGGTGTGCTTTAAGTAATAATTAAAAAAGGTGAAATTATAAATAAATTATGTCAATTAAAATTAAAATATATAAATAAATAAAACAAATATATAAATCAAAATAAAAAATAAAAATAAAATATATATATATATATACATATGTATGTACATAAAAACAGAATTTTAAAATATAAATAAATTTGAGAATAAACTTATATAAAATAATAGCCACACAGCCACAAACCTATTCTCTCGCTCACACACACATACACAAGCCCAAATCCCCATTGTCATATCTGCAGTTTCACATTTCAAAATGGCAAAAACTTTGCATTTTTTTTGTTTATTTAAGAAAGTGCCGTTATTTTTTATGGCAAAGATTCGTGTTTAACCAAGTAATAATGCAACGTTGCAGATCCAAGCGCACGGCAAACAATCGCGACCACTTTGCCAACGCCGCATGAGTAAGTGACAATTGCAACAAAATCGTATGCAATTGCCTTGCACTCGAGCAAATCGAGTTTTAGCTAATTACAGCTTATTTTGCATAGTAACTCAAAAATGACGTAAAGAGAGAGCGAGAGGGAGGCAGACAACACTTAAGTAGAGTGAGGCAACGCAAAGCAAAGAAAGAGAGTAGTGTACACAGATACATAGATGTACACACACACACACACACTCACTCACACATCAGTCAGCATTGCGCACGTCATTGCAACTCTTGTTTCCCATTTCCCCATTGCCTTGCATAATTATCGACTCCGGTCACACTGAGTCACACACACACCTGCAATTGCCGACTCGCTCGCACCCGCTGCGCTTAGCTGCGAGCCTCTCTTGAAGAGCATAATTCAATTCAATTGAACCCGGTGTTAATTGTTATGTTAATGGCTGATATTGTTATTGCGGTGGCGGCAGCTCGTGCGGCTTCTGCTGTTCTTAAATAATTGGCGCAAATTTACGCAGCATTTGATTGAAAAATGAAAGTAATTCTTCCCATTCGTTTTTTTTTTTTTCTTATTTATTTTATTTTTTTTCTTTTTATTTATCTATTTCATTTTTTATTTTTTTATTTATTTTATTTTATTTTATTTTTTGCTGGCTGCTGTGTTAACGACCTTATGGCGCATCCATAGCAACTGTGCGTGTGACCTAATTTAAAAAAAAAAAAATTTTTTTATAAATTTCTTTTGCTTTGGTAAGCAAACGCGACTGCAAAATGATATTTCTTGTTCGAGGTGCACGGACAGAGAGATAGAAAGAGAGAGAGCGAGCGAGAGAGAGGAAAAGATAGAGCTGACTAATAATTATGTTAGTTGTATGACTTATTTATGAGTATGACTGCTGATAATTCATTCTCTCTTATCTGAAGACAAGTTTTTCAACTATCGCAAAGCATTTGTTTACTTTGTGCAGACGAAAACAACAACAACCACTGCAATTGTACAGTTGACGTTCTTTATTGGGCTTTTAGCGCCGTTAGCCGGACATGCTTAACGGTTGGTTAAATCAATAGAGACAAACAAAAGAAAACCACACGAAAACGCAACGGCTAAGGGCAAAGAGTTGCCAGAGTGTCCAAAATGCATTGGTCACAAACAAAACCAAAGAGAGAGAGAGAGAGAGCGCGCACGAGAGAGTGGAATGGGCAAGTAAAAGACATTTCGAAGGTGGGAGCTTTGTCAATGCATACATATGTTTAATGTTGATGATGTGCGAACGTCAACGGCTCTGCTTCCTGTTCACACAGCGCCTGTCTGTGTGTGTGAGAGAGAGACAGCTGCGCTGTGTGGGCGCCCATACGTACAATGGGCACAACTATTTTCGGTCAACACAAGCCGTTAGCCGGGCGCAAAGGGGGTGGGGCATGGGGATTATGCAGTACAAATGCATCGAGATGCATATGAAGAAGAAAGTCTCTGACACAATCAAATATACATACATATATAGGCATTTGAATTATAAGACTTGTCTGTGTGTGTGTGTGTTTGTGTTCCAATTGGAATTAGCTGTAGCGCATGCAATCCCAATTGGATGCTACACAACTGTTCGTGCTTTATCGCATTCCTGATTACCTTACGATCGAAAGTAGATTAAATGCCAACTGTGAAATTGCTAAATGTACATTTTTAAGTGTTTTCCATGCGAAAATCAGCATACTTGGCATTTACTGACAAAGCACCTTAGCCCACCTGCTATTAATTACATGCCTGCACACAATTGTTGGCCTCCTCCGTTAACGTCTACGAAAATTAGCTGAGATCTGTCAAGAGTTGCACCTTTTAAAGTAAATGTACATACGTACAGCTGTGGTCATCAAAATAGTAAAGCGTTTGATCACCAGATATTAGAGCAAAAAAAAACTTATCAATATCAAAATTAATAACTAAATAAACAGCATGTGTTAATCTTAATATTCGTTTAACATTGCTTAACAAAATATTGAGACAGCCAGCTCAGTTTTTGGATCCGAAGCTGATCGAAAACAAATGTTAAGAGAGTTGCGGCAACAGCGAAGCCATCGGCAACTGTGGCAAGTAGTTCAGAAGGCGTGGCATCCAATTTCATTTGAAACGGTAATATTGCCTCATTGATTCCATGCAACACAAATGTCATGCCATAATAAAAAATTATGGAACATAATGCATTCATTTCGCTTTTAGTTTTATTTCCCATATTTTAGTTGACACTAATATTTTTATAAATTACATATTAAATCCTAATGAATTTTCTTCCACAAGCAGGTTACTCAATTTGTCAGAACAACATTCAGTCGCTCTATTATTTTTATGAACGCAATTGGATATAAACTAATGGCAAGTTACCTGCTAATAACATAACAGATACTGCCTGTAATGTCAACATGTTAATCGTCAATTACAGATCTCTGCAATGCAAAACAAGTGCATGCATGCGCACGTATGTATATGTATGTATGTAAACCTGTCCGTATATTAATGAGCAGTCAAATCTCATTCAAACTACTGTAAATTCATACATATTTATATATGAATGTTTGTCTGTATGGGTGCATGCATGTAATTATCACCACAGCAGCAAAGACAACAACAATAACATCGCTCATGATAAGCGCTCTCCGCTGTGCCAGTCAGTGACTGTCCCCTGGGACATGAGTCAAGTGTAGTTGAAATCAAAGATCGATTAACTACGACAAGCTACTGCTACTACTGGCTACTAGTAGATACTACTGTTAGCAGTGTGCCTTAATTGATTTCTAGTAACTATGTACATAGGCTACTACAAATACAACAACAACAACAATAACAACCACTACAACAGCGGCAATAACAATTTAGAGTAATTATAGAAACACAGAGAATGGCAAAGTTTACAGCACAAAGCAAATGCTAGAAACTGATAAAGTGGGTGGTAAATAAACGTCGGGTGCCAGACAAAGAAATGCTGAATCGCAACTGTATCAACAAATACGCACATACAAATGTATAAATATATATGAATGTATTTCACCATATCTGCATATGCGTGTGTGCGCCCACCTATGTATGCATGTGTGTGAAGTGCGTGTGCAGTTAGTAGAAACAAGTAAATGAACTGCGACGACATTAAATGCTCTGGCAACGCTGTCCGCTGCGGCTAGTAAACATCAACACATACACATGTATGCATGGACATATGCATGTGTATGTATGTGTAGCACATTACATTAATGGCTAATTACACAACACTATCTTATGCTTGAGAGAGTGGCAATAGAGAGAAAAAGAGCTGGAGAGCGAGAGAGCAGGTAACGGCACTTTAAGCCAGCAGCAGCTGCTGCTGGCAAGGTTGCCACCTGTTTTGTTCTTTGATCTATTTCTATTTAAATTGCAAATTGCGTCGCCGACATTGTTGGACGACAGCAGCAAAAACAACAACAACAACCAAAAACAAGAAGCCACACACATTCGTCTTTTCTTTGCGCCTTGATAAAAATGCGCCACAAATTTCAATTGTGATATGCAACGATGAGATGTCGCTCGCTCTCTACAATTGCGTGAAGGGGTCGGCAATCGGTCTATGGAAATTGTTGCACGTTAAGTGGAGCGTGGAGCACATAAGCGTAGCGCACGAAACAAAAAAAAAATTGTTAAAATAAAGTAAACGTGGGTAGTTTATTAAAGGTAGAGCGAGAGGGACAGGCAGAGGCAGGCGACAGGACGTTCGCTTCTTAGTAATGCTGCCTATTTTCACACTCGGCTGAGCCACACTTGCACACACACACACACATACTACACTCACACGCACGCACGCAAGACTCAGCGCTACGTACACTTGATTTTTTGTTGTTGTCAATTAACGCATTTACTGCCAGGCAGCAGATATAACAACTACAATAAAAATACAAATTCGTTTTAACAGCAACAAAGACACAAACAAAAAAAACAGAAAAAAAACATGGCAGCAAAAATTTCACCATACAAAAAAGTACCAACTGGCAGCAGAGCGCGCTCTGACTCCCTCTGACCCATACCCCCCCACAATGACTCTCCGCGACCAATCTTTGCGTTTTGCTTCTTCGACAACGTCGTCATCATCATCACCAGCACTATAATCGCAGCCTAATGATGATGATCTGTCATATGTGCACACATATGTATATGCGTATTTGAATATTAAAGGTTTCGAGAACATTCAAATGTGTTTTGGTTTCACTTACATATTGATTTCACACATTGTATTGATCCGTATATAGTTAATAGAATTGCGATTTGCGCGTACGCACGACCGACAGTTTTCGCCATTTTTCTTGTCCAACCCGCACGATGAAACGTACACGTCCGTAGCCACTGAACAATAAAATATTAGTGGCAAAGAAAAGAAACCGCTTCGACTTGTATTTACATTTTTAGGGTCGTGCAGCTTGGTCACACCGTTTTCTCCTAATTCCAGCGACAATAATATGGTATTTTCTCAATTCACAGTATATAATAGTATTTTCAAGATAGTTTCTTATATGCAACTCTGATTTTCATATGAGTTGATATTTTGTTACTGTTTAAAAAGGTTGATGGATTGCCCATTAATTCACAAATTATATTCCTTTGATTTGGATTAGTTAAGTTGATATCCAAGAAATGTTAAGGAAAACATGTTTTAGGTACTCGAATTAGTTAGATAGTATTAGCACGCATATACATAAGTTCGGTAAATGGTAAATAATGTTTATTTAATAAATCAAGATCTTAGCAGGAAGCAGAATACGGTTAATGTTGTTTTTGGTTATGTTGGGTTATTTTAAGAAAATATCGATTTTTTGAATACTCTTGAATTTGAAGAGCACAAGAATCATATATTATTTATTATATTAAATAAGACATTCTGAATATTATTTAGAATATTAATTCATTTTTAATTTAAATGCATTTAATCAATTATAATTTGTTATTAGATTGTTCGATGTTTAAGTATCGCAAATAGCGATATATCGCTGTTATGGTACCTATGAAAAATAACAGACAACTGTGCCGAATAACAGCCAGTCATAACAGTGCTGACAACTGTCACTCTGCTGTTATTGTTCAATCTAACTGGGTCAGTTTAACGTCGCTGCTGTTTGTATTTTTCTAAATTTATGTATTTCTTTCCAAACATATATTTTTCGAGCGTACAAATAAAAGTGTTTTTGTTTGAAATCTTGAAATAATATTGTCACTGTAAACAGTGTATGTGAAACGTATTTTGAAAATACAGTACGAACTGCAAGTGAATTTGCCGCTGACGCCTTTGCCGGCAAATGCACCACACTCAAAACGCGCGTGTGTGTGGGTATGTCTGTGTGAATGTGTGTGTGTAGCAGTAGCAACGTGCCCGAGATTAGATCACTCTTGTTGCAAGTCTCGCTGTTGTTACTGTTATTGTTGTTTGAATGCGAGACACGAGCTCAATTAGCTATGACAATTGGAGATTCTTTGAATTGCATAATCAATGAATGCTTTGGTCATTGCGTGTGCGTGTGAAATGCGTCTGCAGCAGCTTCGGCGGTTGCGGCTGCTGTTGACTGCGCGCGCGTCATCTCTGCGTGTTTATGTGTGTGTGTGTGCGAGAGCAAATGCGTGTGTGTGTGTTTATGTGGGCGTCTCTCGTTCAGTGAACGAAAGTGACACAAAAACTTATAAATAAGTGCTTCAAGTATATTTATTGTTTAAAAACGAAAAAAGTCGATCAATCGCATGAATTTGTAATTGTTGCTGTTGCTTTCATTGTTGTTATTTATTTATTTTTTGTTTGTGCGCGCGCGCAACTTGAGTCAATTATTGTTGGTCAACAATGTGCGGGCCAAGCAATTTGTTGCGGTTTTAGATATGAGTGTGTGTGTGTGCTAATTGTTTATTTGGGCAATGCAAAGCGCTTGACCTACATTTTGATACCTTAGCTATCAAATTCTTGCCATGCATGCGCAAGACAGAGAGAAAAGCAGCAAGAGAGAGAATTACTTTTGTTTTTATGTGCGCTCACTCGCACACATGCACGCGCACAGCATGCAGTGCATTGCATTGTATTTGCATACAATGACAAATGTCAATTAGCATTTGAATTTTGTACTTTGTGGAGAGAATCAATGCCTATGTTACTTAACATCCCCAGAGAGAAAGAGAGCATAACAGTGCACGTTAACAGTTTGTTGACAGCATGCGCGCGCTCTTCATGATAAAAATGTCATGCATGTGATAAATGTGATAAATCCAAAAAAAAAAGAAAAGCAAGTGGCAATAAACTAATAAACCCTAAGTGCTAGATAAGATTGTAAAATTGTAAGACAGAGAGACAGAGAGAGTAAGAGAAATACATAGGGAGGGAATACATGTATATATAAATACATATATACTTATGCTCAGCATTGGCAAATGTATTTGTAAATTGTACATACAAAATATGAAAAGCAGCAGCAACAAGCTAGGGTCGCCGCTGATAGTGATAATTGCTTGATAATGAGCATACGGAATGAGTTCCGCTTTGTTGCTTGATAAGCAAACGCGACCAGACAACGGGACAGTGCACCGTACGCTGCACGTTACACGCTCCACACGTTCCACACTCGCAAACAGACACACACATACGATCCACACAATTATATTGTACATATATAGTATATAGAGTATTTGTTGGTCAATCAGCGTCTCTGACTAGCGTAATCTTCTTGTCTGCTCCAACTATAGCTGCAAAAATGAAATTGTGTAACATCTAAAGGCGAAACGCAAAAGAAGTCCCGAATCAATTTGACAGAGCATCCACCGTCCAGGCAACAGGTTGTGAACCACACACCCACACCCACACACACACACACGGCTACACTCTAAGCTACTTCTGGAACACAACCAAGCGGAGCAACAGCAGCAGAAGGAGCAGCAGCAGCCAAAGCAGCGGCAGCTACAATGCACCAGCGTCGCAACAGCCTCTGCCAGCCGCTGCTCAGCAACGGCGGCTGCAAGGATGCAGCTCCAGCTCCACCTTCGGCGTCAGTTCCGGCGGCAGCAGAAGTTTCTGCTGCCACTCCAGCAGCAGCATCCGCTGAATCCGTGGATGTGGCCGCCGCAGTGGGTGCCTCAGCGCCGATGCCACTGCGATGCGGCTGCTACTTCTCGCTGGCCTGTTCCATTGGCTCGATGAGCCTGGCCTGCGGCAGCCTGTGGCAAATCCCGAACACCACCGACCGGATCACGCTACAGCGTGGCCTCTTCCTCACCTCGCTCGGTTTCATCTACTTCATCTCGCTGACCGACTTCTGCAACAAGTATCTGCTGGAGACAAAGCGTGGACAGCAATTCCGCAACAAATATCGCTTAATGATATCCGATGTCCTCGAAATAACCAACAAGTAAGTCCAGCTATATACATATATACTTCGAAATTTCTAAACTATTTCTAAACTATATTGTATTCATATATATATTTCATATATACAGGACAATAGTATTGCTTAATGTTAGTAAAATTTGATTTTAAAAGCGTTAGATAACCGAAGACCGTTCATAAATTAATTAATGACTTTTGAGGAAAGCTTGAATAAAAATCTATTTAACCCTAGTCGAACTTTATATATATATTATTAATTAATATAGGGCTTTCAACAAATTGAATGAATTAGAACAGTTGTAGTCGTTCATAAAAATAGTAGTAGTACAAATAGGGGAGAAAAAAACTACTCCGAGTCTGATAATATATGAATATGTTTTTTGTTCTAATATTGAATTGTGAATCGATTATATTTTATTACGGTTCAGCATGTGTGGGGCGTGAAATCGATGAGGTAATGGATCCGCAGCCCTCCTAACATCGTCCTATGGGGTGTATATACATATACATATATATATGTACATAAGTATATTCATTCAATGAAACACAAATCTCAATTTACTTTCGCTACCTTCTCGCGTTCTTTATCACTAGACAAATAGTTAATGAACTGGATTGGCGATTATTATTAATATTATTATTATTATTGAAAGAAAGACATCCGTTTAGATTGAGAATTATATATGTATGCACGCTGCCTATAACGAACGATGAGAATTTACAACTGCAAAAAATAGAACGTTTTCTGTTCTTCCTTAAAAAAAATATATATTATTCTCCACTACTGAGCTTTATTATGTCCTAATTCTGATATCTTCTTCATTCTGATATCTTAACATATATATCTTTATTTTGTATTTGTCCTGGTATCTTTATATCTTCCTTGGCCCGTGGGTCAAAGTCAAAGTTTTCAATTGAACTTGACCTCAATTCTGGCGTTCAATCCCAATTGAAATTGTTTGCATGTGCTTTTTTTTTTTTTTGTGTAAATTCATTCAGATGAAACAACAACGGGTCATGGTCAGAGAAAAGCAAACAGAGAGGAACAAAGAGTGAGGCGCAGAAGAGGAATAGAGAGTGAGAATGAGAATGAAGGAGAGCAATGTTGAGCTAGAGTCAATAGTCCTTGGCCTTCATTGAACTAACCTAAGTCAGAGAGTAATTATATATGTGATATGTAAATGGGAAATATATATAGTATATATTTTCATTATCTATTGTATTGTATTACATATATTCTATCTATTTATATATAAATACATAGCTTGTCTATGCCCAAAAGGAACTCAATCTCTAAAGCACAGCTTTACTAACTAACTATATATATATATATATATATATATATATATTTGTATTTATATACATACATATGTTTTATTAAACAATGACAATGATGCTTCTCTATTATAGCACTTAGCCTTTATTTGAGATTTCCGTTTTAGGAAAACATCAAATGGAATCTCAGTTAGGAAAAGTAGAATTCGCAAAAGTTTTGCAGTCCTCTAAAAATCTCCAAAAGCAATCGCAATTCCTTTGTGAGTTTACAGCTTTTGATTGCCAATTGAAGCTCTGAGTATTTTAATTAAACTCAGCTCGATTATTCACTTTGTTTATTTTTATTTTCTTATTTGAAATCTAACTCGTCTCTCGTCATATATTCAAATGTTGTTTCATGCCTTCCAATTGAAAGCTAATTATGTACAGTGCGGCGCATTTGAATAGGTTGGGCTTTGATAGGTTTTGTTGGTTACAAAAGTTATATCTCATCAACGAATGCCCCGATTTGCATGAAATAAATATTGTTTCATAAAACAAGTTACCAAGAGTTTTTCAGTAAATTTTTGTTTTTATTTGTCTACCTGTATAGAGCATATTATAGTGGAATTTTTCTTGATTTCACCTGCCGAGTAGCAAAAATGGTTTCAGCTGCTTTGATCTTGTTATTGCATATTTGTTCCGCCTTTCATATTTTTTCAATTATTTTCGTCATTACGAAAGAAATTCATTAAAATATTTAGACTGTAGCCAATCCTGTTATTGGGTTCTTCTTGGTATTTTTGCTCCAATTTGAATATAACCTTGTATTTTTCCGTTTTAAAACTCGCTAAACCGATTTTCACGAGTTACCTTTTGAAAAATAACAGTAATTGCTTAAAATAAAAAATGAATGTTCTACTTCTTCTCAGAATTATTCAAGTAAACCAAAAAAAAGAAAAGCAAAAACAAATAACTCATTTTTCGACATATTTTTGATAAACTAAAAAAATTAAACTATAGTAATATAACATTAAATGAAAGATTATAGAGCTGAAACTTTTTTGCTTTTTCATAATGTATATATAAAACAAAATTTATTTCATTCATTTTGTAATCAGCAAAAAAGTCCAACTTGTTACTAACATGCTCAATTTCGGTTTGTTCTTGTTGTTCATTGTTTAAGAAGAAGAAGAAATGGAGAACAAATAAACATTTCAATGAAGGGAAACAGCCAGCAGCAAGGAATGTGGTGAACAAAAATAGAAACAATCAAATTCATCGAATTCGCATTGCCATCGTCAATTGGCGCGTCCATTCAAACTGGTTCCGCTGCACCCCGCCCACAGCCTCCCCCGCCCCGTTCGCTGCTCTGGACTGTCGTTGAGAGTGTTAATTAAACTGTGTGTAGAATTGCTTAGCTTATTTTGAATGGACTCAGTGCAGGCGTCTCTCTCACACCAGCCACCCTCCCTCCCTCTCTCCCTCTCTCTCTCTCTCTCTCTCTCTCTCTCTCTCTCTCTATCCCTCTCTCTCTCTCTGCGTCTCTATCTGTAGAGTCAAGCTCGAGTTGCCTCCCAGCGATTACATCGTGCACGTTTGACGGTCACAGTTGCTTGGGTATGGGCCAAGGGGGGTGTGTGGGAGGGGGTGTGAGGGCTGCATTCGGAGGTGGGATCAACAAAATAAAATGTGTTATAAAAACGGCGACTCATGTGACTGCATCACAAAATTGAGCAGAGTGCGGTCGACTAATAAATGAGGTGGTATTGAAACTGTTATACGGTCACAGCCAATTACTGTTATACAATATAAATTATAACAGTATGACACTTAGTGAAACAAATAAATTTAAACTCAACAGCTGACAGCTGCTTCTGTGAGTTTTTACGCTGTTATACTGCTTTCCGAATTGTTATACAGTCTAAAGCAGGTCAGCTGCTCTATTGTTCAACTAAAAGTGGTTTTCTTATAAGTGTTATACTATCTGATAACCTTTACATCGTTCGCTAGTGTTATACAGATGTTATACTAATCTATATACCTGTTATAAGGTCTATATCTAAAACTTGTTCTTTGTATACCAAATTAAGTTATACAACTGTAATTGCACTCTTGCTAAAACTGTTATACTTAAATGCCCAACTATTGTATTTAACCTTTGTTGACTTCAATATGTGCAAAGTGTCATACCGATCGATCGATCGATCGATCAATAACGTTAGACTAATAACTGTATTGCCCACTTAGCAATCAATTTTAATATCTACCAGAAGAGCTTACCCCTGCTCAAGTGCGAGTGTCTATCTGTGTCTATCTATGTGTGTGTGTGTGTGCACGTTCTCAGATAAGCTTCTCACTATGGTCGATTGCTAAAACAAAAGTCTGCCCACTCAATTATATATATATATATATTCGTATGTATAACACACTGAAACTATTATATGCGAAATTGTGAGGCGCATATTCTACTCGCAGACCTAATGAATCGTTTGTGTGGGTGTGTGTATGCATGTGTATGTATGTGTGTGGGTGTGTGCTTAGTTCTATTGACTAACAACTCGAATGGAACTGAGGGCAATTTATGAAAAGCTCGCAGCGCACAATTCACACCTCGTACCTTGACCAGCCTTGACTTTTCTCATAAATCTAAATTAGACATAGTTATAACATTTTATTACTACTATTATACTATTATTTGTTGTCGCTTTTCCTATATATCATCAAAGATATGTGTGAATATATACACATGCAAGGCCAGACTGAAAAGCCTAGCCTAACGACCCAGTAACCGATATCATTATTTATCACAATTGCCTTTGATTGGTATCGATGTTAAATGCGAACTATTTGGCCCGCTCGGTATATGCGTAGATCGGTCATTGAACATATTGACACCTTAGCGCCTTATTCATTAGCAATTCGCCATGGGCAATGGTCAATGCCCATTTCAATAAATAGAACGAATGCCCATCCATTCGTTTCGATACGCTCCAATTTTCGTTTGGGGGTGCGACGCCACTTTCAAGGCTAAATGCACAGTAAGCACGAAAAAAAAGCACAAATAAGAAAAAAAAAAAAACAAGGTTGAGTTCCAAAACATTCTCGAAATATAGCGAGGAGTGCCATAGACAGACAATCTGATAAGCTCCACACAAGGCAGGGGAACCTGCCTGAACCTGTGCAACATTCTTACCCAAAATGTGTTAAGGCACAGAGGAGCATTTTATTTGGGACTGAATGACTAATAGTTGCCCTATAATGAGTCTGCATTCACTGTATAAATATCGATAGGAACCTAGACATATGGATATACCAGTATATACGAGAAAAAGAACTTGTTGTAGTTTATTCTTATCTAGCAAGTACGTTCCTTATATACCTAACAATCTAGTTGAACATGTGAATCATATAGTCAGCTCTTGCTACTGCTTGATTTATATAGGTGAACATTCTATTAATCTACCGCATTCTCTATATAGCTGAATATTCTCATATATCTGATGGATTTGATTACCTTTAAACATTTTCCCTTCTACTGACAATTTTTCCTAGTTAGGATAATCGTTAAACGTATACTTTATTTTTATACCTATTTAAATTTCTATTGCAAATGCCTTCATCAAATAAAATACCTTTAAATTCCCTTTAATTAATAGGCATTGGGCTCTAGGCATTTCAGGTTTAGTAACTTCATTAATTGGACTGCTTCAATTAGTACAGTTTCACAGTAATTCACTTAATAGCTAAATAATTGCTTGACTTCATCAAATGGCACTTAATTCCGCCACAGATTTGATCGGGTCCAAATTGGTTCTAATTATTCAGTTCCGCTTTGGTTCCCCTAAGCCTTAACTGACTCGAAATAAGCTCTTTTATTAGGGAGGATTAGTCATAATTGTAGGATTCGGTATTGGGCTTCATAGCTTATCTGTTATAAAAGTGTTGTCTACACACACACTAACAGACTGTTATATATGCTAATAAGTACTAATACTATTTGCTCTTATATAGGTACTCTCCATTTAGTTACATCGAATAACAATTGAGGTGCACATTCTGTTATACACTAAACTTGTCTATCCAACAAGTTATTATATACCATCTATTCGCATTCCCGCACTATTATTCTTACATATACATTCTATTTATACTTACATATACATTCTATTGTATACATTGCTATTTCCATTGCTATCTATTACTTCAGTCATATCTAGCAACTGTTATACATATTGGTATACATATTCGGTGCATTTAAGCATGCTGTTATACACAATCTTAATGTTTGTAAATTTAATATTCACCGTATTATATTGAAGTTATTCATAACTAACTACTGTTATACAGACTGGTATACATGATGACCCACATAATCCCTATGCTTATTTACATACAAAGTAGAGCTGTTATATTATTATTATTATATATAATTTATTCAAATTGATCAACTGTTATACACATTGATATACATCATTCATAGCATTCTTGATGTTTGGGCATCAGCTATTGGTAGTGCGTTGTACTCTGTACGTCACCTTATTCTGTTATACGGTTTATTATCTGACATTCAATCAATGCCACCCACTGTTATACACGCCGAATTGCGAGTAGCTACGCTAACAGTTTCAGTTAGCACTCTCCCACCACCATTCACTATCACTGTTCTACAATCGTACGTGTCCACGCCCATTCACGCATACTGTTATATAAAAGCCACTCAACTCCGGCCGGCCCTTGACGGGCCCGTACGGCTCTCCTTTTGGGCTGACCTTGCCCTTAGACTGACTAGCCCTGACCTTTTGGGCAACGAGCACATTTGCGGCTAATGAAGTCATCCATCGCAGCGTTGGGTTTCCGACTCGTATTAAATATCATAATCCCGCATTTCGTGCAAATGAAAAATGCAACTGAAAATGAAATCATTTAATGGATTTTAATCGAAGCTGAATTGTGAAAATTTAACTTTGGGTTGGGGGCATACGATTCCAAAATGTATTTTTTTTTGGAATTGCATTGCCTCTATATATTTATGTATGTATGTGTGTGTGTGTGTGTGTTGGAATGTATGTATGAGTATGTGTGTATGTGTGTATTCGTTATGCTCATATACAAATATATATATATTTTGGTATTTATCTCTATCTATATATACACATATGTGTTGAGCAACAATTATTTGCGATTCTTCCTCTTGCCACGCGCCTTGCACTTTCGCCGCCTCTTGGCCAGGGACTCATTTCCGATGCTCTCGGCTTGACTGATGCAACTGATGCCGCCGCTGACGCTGTCGCTGATCTCGTTCTTACTGCTGTTGGTTTTGCTGATGTTGATGTTGTTGTTGTCAATGTTGTGGGTGTTATTGATGCTGCTGGTGTTGTTGTTGGTGTTGGTGTTGTTATTGCTGCTATTGTTGTTGCTGTTCTTGTCGTCGTCCAGCTGAAAGGTAACGGTCTTAGGAGAACTAACAATAGGCTCAATATCCTCATAGGTAATCGCAGCTATAACCGCCTTCTCATCCACCTCTACCCGAGCACCCTTCACAGCAACCCCATCTTCGCTTTCACTTTCAGCACCGTCAGCTGCTGCTGCTGCTGCTGTTGCTGCTGCTGTTGGTGTTGGTTTTGGTGCTGCTGTTGTTGGCCTTGTTGTTGCTGTTGCTGTTGGTTTTGCTTTTGTTTTTGCTTTTGCTGACGGTGTTTGATTAGACCTTGGGGACGGTTCCACAGAGCCAGCGCACATGCGTATGGGTGCATGGTAGGAGATATGGGCGCCAACAACACTGCTGAGTCGCGTCGCATTCGGCTGGAAATCAATTAGCATGGGGCGTGGCTGCACCTGTTTTTTACCGTGGGCCAACAATTGCTTTTTCTGCGCCTCGATCAGCTGCCGCTGCTCCTCAATCAGTTTCTGTTGCTGCTTGAGCATTTCAATTTGTTTGGCCTTCTGCTCGGCGGCCTCGGCTTGTCGCAGCTCGGACTTTTCGAGCATCAGTTGCTGCTGCTGCTGCTGCTGCTTCAGGCGCTGCTCGTTGGCCAGCAGCGATTGCTGCTGCTGCACCACAATTCGGCGGCCCAGCTGATCGGGCATCGGATGCTTCTTCAGCTGGTTTATGAGCGGCAAATACTTGACATCCACAACAATTGGCGGCGGCATATCAAAGGCGGACTCCTGCTCGGTTTCGCCATCATCGATGTCGTTATCGCTGCTGATCTTGGGCATCGATGGCTCTTGGTCTGGCTGCGACTCCTGCTCCAGTTGCTGATCCGACTCGGTTTCCAGCTCTGTTTCCTGATCCAGCTCCGTTCCCTGCTGCTGGCTCTGCCCCGACTCCTGCTCCTGCTCCTCCATTTTGTCCAGCAACTCGCTTTTGCTCTCGCTCAGCCCCTTCTTGCTGCTGCTGCTGCGACGCGAGTGTCGCGCTCCTGCAACCTGATTCGCCTGATTCAACCGCCGCACCATCGGACGATACAGATAGCGTATGGGCAGCGGCTTCTTGCCGCGCGCCAGAGGCTTCGACACAAAATGCTGATAGCTTATGTCGATGCCATCCTCAATGGTCTTGGGCACCTTGTGCTGCTCCACTCGCACGATTTTCGGCGCACACCCTCTGCTGGCCGGCGCCGCTGTTACTCCTGCCTTCCTTCGATGCTCCTCCTGCTGCTCCCTTGCTGGCCTTGCAGTCGCCAGCTGCTGTGGCTGCTGCTGCTGCTGCCGCTGTTGCTGCTGCTGTTGCCGGATTTGCAGCCGATTGCTCATGTAGTGGGGCGAGCTGGGCCTCAGTGAGGTAGCTGCTGCGGCTGCTGTTGCGGCTGCTGCTTTTGCAGCTTTTGCTGCTTTCGCCGCTGCTGCTGCTTTTGCAGCTTTTGCTGCTGCCTTTGCGGCTGATGTCCTGATTGGTGCACGCGTTGGCGTGCGCGTTTGCACCTCGGGCATTATTTTGATGACCGTCGACGTTAGCTTAAGGCTCTTGCTGTTGCATTTAAAGGTGCGCGGCGTGTCGTAGGTCTCGCTGTTCGACCAGTTGTCGCTGCTGCTGTTGCTGCTACTGGTACTGCTACTGCTGCTACTACTGCTGCTGCTGCTGCTGCTGCTGCTGCTGGCCACGCCCATAGTCGTTTGATAGTCAGAGTGGCTGGAGGTGCTCTGGCGTTGAGCCAACGCTGGCGCTGCAGACAACTGACTGTTGTCGATGGACGCCATCGGCTCAGCGATCTCCGCTGTGTGCTGCTGCTCCTGCTGCTTGGAACTACTTATGCAGGTCGCATTTTGATCGTGCGCCTGATTCACCTCCGAGGAGGACTCGCTGCACTGGCGAAAATTGCTCTGAGGCAACAGCAGCCATTTCGTCTTTGCCGGCGCAGCGCGCATTCGCAGCGTCCGACGTCCGCGCGGCGCATGCCTCCGACAGGTGCAGACGTGGCCGTTGCCGTTGCCGTTGCTGCTTCCTGCTGACTTGTAGTCCGAATCGGTATTGGTGTCGTCAGCGCCTCCCGCATTGCTGCGATTGCAACTGCGATGGTTGAGCGTAGCTGTGGCATTTGCTTTTTTGGGCGCCACCTCCTGCTGCTGTTGCTGCTTTTGCTTCTGCTGCTGCTGCTGTTGCTTCTGCTGCTGTTGCTGCTGTCCGATCTTGTACGGGCGCTTGCTGCTCGCGCTGGCATTGGCCGCTGCCCTGTTCAGGCTGCCGACGACCTTGCTCGTCATTAGCGCTGTGCGTCGCGCAAACTGCTCCGCGGTGAGCGAGATGGCCGGCGCCTTGGAGTGGGCGGTGCGTCGTTTGGCACTTTTCGATTTGGGATCTCTCGATATTGGCTGTCGCATGGTCGCCCCGTACCGTGCGCTGGAGAGCAGGCCACCGGCGCCCTCGCCAGCGCCCAGGGCCATGGAGCCATAGAAGGCGTTGGAGCCAACGCCTCCGACTCCCGCAATGAATTTCGACCTTTCTAAAGACATTCGCTTGTTAGCTGAATTAAATTAAATTTGAATACGAAATCTTTTGTATTCGGCCCTCGATTAGATTCTAAACGATTATCTTCTATATACATATATATATAAATATTTATGCATAAATATAAGTATATATATATATACAATTCTTTCTTTCTTTTTTCTTATTTGTTTCTTCTTTCTTCTTGAGGAATGGGCGCTCTTCTTGTAAAATTTTTAATTTGAACCAAAGATTATCTGTATTATTATATTTTTTTTGGTGTTGTTTTCTTTTCTGATATTTCTGAATTATTTTTTTTATAGTTTTGAATTTAGCATATTTCCGAAAGCCTGAATCAAATAGTTTGTCATTTCTAATGAGGGACTAAGTATACTGGTTTGAAGTGTAACAGCTGCCTACCTATCTAAAAAATTTGCCTGTTCTACAAACCGCTTGACGCTGTGCCTTAAAGGTATAGAAATAGATGTGGCATTACAAATTACCGATTTTATTCGAATTTCATATTCCCAGTTGTTCTTCTATTATGCCTAGTAATGCTAACTAGCAGTGGTAGCACATAATCTTCTTTAAAGCAAAGAGATAATAACTTTAGTTTTTCTATAGACTTGTGGATCATCTTTCAACAAATAAAATTCGCAAATCCCATCCATTATTCAAAGACTTAAATGTTCCCACTATAACAGTGAGCAAAAATTGAATGTTAGCTGAAATTTCCCTACTACTAATGGTTTACTCCACATTCAAATGCTGAAATTTCCCCACAAATGCATGAAAACAACTAGAATTATTCTAACATTCATTGCCCGGTATCAATAAAAAGCTGCAATTTCCCTACATTTACTTAATGCCTATAATTTGCTTGCTGAAATTTCCCCACTATTCTTTGCAATCCTTTGATCGTGGTGGCATTTGATATCTGGCAACCACTGTTAATAGTTATTCTTACTTAATGTTAACTAACAGTGCTGTTAGAGTGGCTTCAGACCTTCGGCTTTTGCTCTGTTATTCCATTTCAATATTGGCCGGCAGAGCTTTGCAAAAGCTTTAAAGCTGTAGAAATCAAGTAAATGAATATTTTAGTAAATATTTCTTCAATCCTGCAGCCTTTTGTCATCAACAATGGCTGAAATGTTAGAATGCAACTTCAAACTGCAAAGTGAATATTTATTTACTTCAATCTGTTAAATTACTCAAATGTTATATAACTCTTAGTTGTATTATAGCTGCTGCAGTCTCAAAAAATCACGTCAATTTCATTTTCATATGCGTGTGACTATGTTTGTCAACTTAAGGCATAAAAATAAGGCGATTCGAACTCAAACACCTGCAAAAATCTTCTTAGAAGCTAACAATGACAAATTTTATCTACTAAAGATAACGATAAGTTGTGGATTTCTGGCAGACAAACAATAATTTCAAATACCCGTTGTCTTTGTAAATTGACGACTTGATCAAGGAAGTAACTGCTATCGTTTATTTTTAAAATCGTAGTCTAGCTATTCATAAACTCAAAGTTCTTACCTAAAGACACTCAGACAATACTAAAATTGGTTCATTTGCTTAATCGTGGGTACACATGTAAAACGTTTAATAACATTCCATCTTCTGTTACCTTATATACCCAATTAACATACATATGTAAATTTTGTACAGTAGGGCGACCTTTAGTACTCTGATAAATTTCCACTTCTATTAATTAAAATAAACTGTTAACATAAATATGCACATATTTGAAAAGCTATAATGAAAAACTCAGTTTAATTCGGATTTCGTACGGACTATTTATATATTTAAAGGTAGCTTATGTGGGCCAATTTCACAGAAATTTTACTTGATTAATTTTACAGTTTTGGCGTTTTTTGATGCTAAACAACAACAAAATTAGAGAAAGATGATAGATGATGATATAGATATAGATAGATATATATATAATATACGTATATACGTATGTGTGTGGGTTGAGTACTACAGTAGTGGGCTTCTTTCTCTGTTCTGTTCTGTGCAACAGATTCAAATGTTGCCAAATTATGAATTCGTATCATTGAATGTTACATCTTGAGAGTGCTTTGGCGATTCCGTTTGCTAAGGCGCTTGCTAATCGTACTAGAGTAACGCTTCGATCCTGAAGCGCGATGGATGGTGCTACGTGGCGGTGTGACGTCAGAGACATTGTCGGCGGGTTTTCGTTCACAAAACTGTCGATTCAATACGGATTGTCGGGCATTGTTTATCTCTTCAGTCTGCGCATCAGTGCCGGACATTTTCAATTTGCGGCGACGCTTCTTGCGATTCTGCGCAACCATACGCTTATCGACCGTGCTAACCCTATTGTATAGCTTACATATAGACTGGCACTGCCGTACAGTGTAGAGGCGACGCGAGAGCTGTTCCTGATGGCGTATACCGCAAACGAGCTTATTCAAGTCAATTGTCTGGAGTGTCTGGAGCAGCAGATCCAGATGCACCGGGCAAAATGCATGCTCGTTGAGTTGCCGGAGCAGACGCATCAGATACTTACGCTGATCGGAGGTAAGCACTTCCCTTAGAAACATCAGCCGGACTATCTTGTTTATGTTATCCGCGTCCAGCGGATCGATGGGTTGCCCACACCGATCGTACATGCTATCGTAGATCTCCAAATCGTTAAGCTCCGTATATGGCGCTTTGACATGCTCCATCACATCCCAGACACGATCGCGCGGAAAGCGCTGCAGTGGCTGCACTTGCTGATAGGCCAATTTGAAAAGCAGCGATACCATATACTGTACGGAGCATTTGAATAGGCAGCTAAGGGCCTCAATAATGTGACGATTGCGCCGGCAAATGCAATCGCAATCGGAGGTATACCCATCGTCCTCATCTGTGGAATTCTTTTTGCAGTTCCTGCAATTGTGCTCTTCGCAATGCTGGAACCATTTATAGCTGTCCACGGGTCGCAGTTTCTCCAGTGGGGGTCGACAGCAGCCGGTGTGCAAGGTACAACAGTGGACACGGCATGGAGCGCACATGTTCAATAATTTGTTGTTGCCGAACGAAGATCTAGTTTTTTTTTTGTTCTTTTTTTTTTTTTTTTGCCAAATATTAGAGTCAAAAGGCTACATGATCACGTATACTACTTGCACCCAATGTCCGATGTTCTCCAAAAGACTCAAATCAGGAGTAGACTGTGCTTGAAGTTAGCTAAACTCGAATCCAAAGCAAAGGCAGCTCTGATGGTATCATAAATGATTTTCAGCTTGATGTTTGTTTAATCATTTGGACTTATAGTTTTTCCTAATGGTAGTAGACAGAGTAATAGAGATAGAGTAGTTAGAGAAAGATAGAGGAAGTCTAGACAGCGAGAGAGAGGGTAGACAGAGAGGGAGAGGGAGAGGGAGAGATAGCGACCAGACAGGCATAGGCAGAGAATGAGGAAGAGATTGGGCAAACAGAGAGAAAGATAGAGAGTGAGACAAAATAAGCAGAGAGAAAGAAAGTGTATGTAGAGAAAGAGAATAGAAAGAGAGAGAAGGAGTATCCCTATTCTACTCCCGGGGACAGAGAGAGACAGAGAATGAGGGAGAGATTAAGCAAACAGAGAGAAAGATAGAGAGTGAGACAAAATAAGCAGAGAGGTAGAAAGTGTATGTAAAGAAAGAGAATAGAAAGAGAGAGAAGGAGTATCCCTATTCCACTCCCGGGGACAAAGAGAGACAGAGAGCAAGTAAGAAAGGGAGGTCAACTATATGGAGAGCAAGTACGAGATAGAGAGAGAGAGAGAGAGAGAGAGAGAAAGAGAAAGAGAAAGAGAAGGAGAAAGAGTATACAGACCGTGGAGATGGAATAAGAGACGGAAAATAAGAAATGGAAAGAGAAAACTAAATTTAATATTAAGGTATATATAAAACAAATAATATGACTAGTGCCAACAGAACCCATTAAAAGTAATGTTTAAGAGCTCAGAGAAATCACGCGAGGGAGGTAGAGGGGCAGATAGATAAGTAAGGCGAGACTGACACTGAAAATGAGAATTGGGAAAGTCCATGGTAGAGTCGTCCATAAATGAGGTTGGTGCCTTTGGCAGATTGTGAACTTAAGCCCTGAGCACTTTGACTTTTAAACAAGTTTCGAATGACTTTTGATAACGTCAAAATTGAATTCTATTAAAGTTTCGGCATTTCCAAATTGGCAGTGAGTGCTAACCAAAATCGTCGAGCGCCCTCAGCATTGAGGGTTCCCTACTATGCAATAGTCAGCTGGCGGTTGCGACTAGCCTGGACAGCAGCTAAAGCAATTGGAGCGCGAAAAGTAACCAAAGCAACAGCATTACTAAAGGGATGACACTGTCCACAGCAGTGGAAGCCATTGGGAACTGGGATCGAGATCGAGCTAAAGATAGCAGCGCAATGGGCTGCCAGGAGCGATTCATGGCGAACGAAATGCAAAACTTTCCGCCATGCGATTCGAGCATCGCAAAGCGGCATTTTGCCTTTTGTCTCTGTAAGAAGCACTCCCAGCGGCAGACGTCGCTGTCACGTCGACGAACGCCCGGGCAGCGGACGTTTGAGCAGCTGTTGGTCAACGATGGGAAGCCGGAGCGCCTATTGGTGCCCGATTTGGCCACGGACTGGTTTCGCAAGCAGAAGGTCTTTCTCGACAAGGTCACGTCGAAGGAGCTGCTGCAAATGCAGCTGACCAAGCAACTGGAGGACTTACCCAGCCAATTCAAGCCTTCGGTATGCGACTGCAAGAGATGCGGCTGCAACGAGCCGAAGGTGCAGGAAAGCATTCAGTACTTGGACTATTGCCAGGAGCTGCGCCGACGTCGCCAGCATCTGCAGCGTCAGCGCCATCATAAGCGTCAGGGCGAGCTCATGTGCGACTGCCACAATCCGCCCGCGTGGCCGTATGCTGAGCGCCAGCGCGTTAGCCAGAGTGACCAGCCCTTGGACAATGAGCAGGCTAAGCCCAAGCCAGAGTCAGAGCTAGATCTAGAGCTAGAGCCAGAGCCAGAGCCAGTGCCAGAGCCGGAGGAGTCGAGCAAGGCAAATAAGATAACCGTATGTCCGACACATGTTGCGGGCTGCATGCCGGACACGTTGGCGGAGAGGACTCGCTTTACGGGCGGACTCTCGGTGCGATCGAAGGGCAAGATCTGCCACATGTATCCGCAGCGGACGTGCTGCTGCCTGCGAGCGAGACGGCGGAAGTCATGCGGCTGCATCTTTCAGGCGGATGGCCAGCCCATGGGCGATGAATGCATTGCAGCGTGTCGCCGCTTTGAGTCGCCGCTGCCACGCCTACGCAAGAAGTACAGCTTGCGCGAGGTGCCGCAGCGGCGACTGAATCCGGCGTGCTTTCGCCGCATCTCACCGGAATTCTATGGCCTGCTCAAGAGCTACGAGGACGGCATGAGCAAACGATATCCGCTCTACGGCGTGCCCCTGCGCTGTTGGTGCAAAACTACGCCGTGCTGCGGCTGCGAGCAGCCGGCGACTGATGCGTGCGAGCAACCCTGCCTGGGTGACCAAGGACTGGAGGCTTGCGTCGGCTATCCGGCCAAGAAGGACCGACCCACGAACGATAGCAAAGATACCGAGTCCTCAGACCCGATTGAAGAGCTGCCTCCCAACTACATGGATGCTCCAGTTTGCGATGAGGACACTTGCAAAGTGTACAAGTGTCCCGGCCTTGTATGCACCAGTGCGAAATGCCAGCAGAATGCCTGTGATGAGAATTGCGAGAGCAGAGAGCAAGAGCCCACTCAGACCGACCAAACGAGCTGTCCGAAGCGCAGCCAAGAGAAAAACGAGCAACAAGCTGGAGAATCGCACCATGACACAAAGGACTCGAGCGTACCGAACACAGAGCTCCTGTCGGAGGCTATGCTCAATGCTCGCTCTTTGGTGTCCAGTCAGTCGACAACTGTTGGAGTCAGCAAGGCCGGGCCGGACACTGTGCAACATTGTTGCTATCCCAAGCAGTGGTTCTTCAAGAATAAGATCGTGAAAGATACGAGCTCCTGCATGGGGGAGGAGCCAGAGCTTAAGGCAAAGCGAAAGGGCATACTCGGTAGCGTGGCGGGTCTTTGCAAGCGGGTCATAATGCCGGGCCGCTATTTGCTCTACAGTCTCAGCACAATGAATCGCCAGCACGTGACGTATGACGATCTGTCAACGAAAAAGGCAAAGCCATCAAAGGAGCCGCCAAAGGAAATAGTGGAGAAAGCAAAGAGTGCATCGTTCTTTTCCAGCAAATCGAAGTCTAGCAACTGGACTCCAAGTCAATCACAGGGCACGCTGTGGCACTCGTCGGCCAGCTGTTCGATCGTGCAGAACAAATGCAACTACCTGAAGCGCAAGCCAATTGCAGGACAATTCGGCAAAATTGGCTCTCAATGGATGTCAGCCAATAAGATCAATCTCACGCCGTCTTTTTTGCCGCATAGACAGAAATTTATGATGGTCCAAGGCAAACGGCCAGAATGGATGACTCACTCGACAACAGATATCGATGAAACGGCAATTGAAACTCGAACTTCTGATCCCGCACAGGGGCAGCCGAGAAACGTTCAGCTGGAGGAGGCTTCCAACGAGGAGTTAGCGGAACAACCAGAGGCAGTTAACCCTAATGCAGTATTCGTCAATACGATGTCCAGGACAAATGAAAAGCACTCGACGAGCCAAGCTGCGCGAGCCAGCTACGTACCCAAGACAGACTATTCGCAGCTAATGCATCTTGTGGCACGCAAACGACCCAAGACGGCGCACCACAAACGCTGCGCGGTTTCGTTTGCGGAGAGGCAGCGCGTCAATGGCAGACAACCGACAAATCTGATGCAACGCCAACAGACACGCAGCAGCAAGGAGCAGCATGGGTCAAGTCCAGAGAGACGTCGCAGTGCCAGTCCCGTGCCAAGCAAGAAACAACGGACGATTAATCAAATTGATACGCCCATGCAAATAGCCGAGCCGGTCTACTCCAAGAGTCTGTCATCAGTCCAGCATAGGACGAATTTGCAGGCGCCGAGCTCAGCTTGGCTCTCGGCTTATTCGGATGACAGCATTTCGCTCAAGGATCAGTTCATGTCATGCGAGAGCCAGGAGTCCAAGAATAGAGCGCCCGCTCACAGGCAACCCAAAGATATCCCAGACCCTCAATCAGCCGATTTAAATGATCACTGGCCAGCTGAAAGGGCCCTACCGGACAAGGAGTACGAACCCCACGAGCAACAGCATTCGAGCTATACGGCTCGCATGGCGAGGCTGTACAATGCAAACGCTTCCCATGGCATTGGTATGCAGGTGACAAATATGGCCGAGAAATACCCACAGAAGGTATTTGAGTCAAACACTGACCAAAACTTGGTTGAACAGCCGCAGCAGCATCGGACTAACGGACCGAGTGTGAATAGCGCTGCCCAGAGTGCACATAATGTGTTGGATTTCAAGTCAAATATATCGAATGAAACATCCATGGACACGGTAGAGCATAATGCGGAGCGTGTGGCCAATATAACACACTATGTGGAGGGGCCATCGCAAGGTGATCTCAAAATGAATAGCATTCCGAGTGCACAGCCGACGGAGTCCCATGGCGTTCCCAATCTCATGTTTTCTAAGAGGTCGCCCAACAATAAAAAGATTATAAATCTTCGCGATATGGTGCTGAAGTTGCCCAAGGTAAAGGTCAAATACCCGCATTGCAAGGCGCATTCTCTGTTGTCCACACGTCGTCCGCCTCCACCTCCTAGTCCGCCTCAGCACTTTCGGGTGAATCAAGTGAAGATGCTGGACGATGAGCAATGGAGGCAGCTCCTTGAGCAGGCGAATCTGAATTACATCAATCAGCAGAATTCCACGCGAATGGGTCGAAAACACGGTAGTGGCAGAGATTACAAAAACGATAACGATATCGATAACAAGAACGGAAATAACGAAAGCGAAAACTACAATGATGGACACATGAGAAACTGTCGCTCACGTTCTGGCTGCGACGTTCAGTTCCAGGATAATGACTCGCCATCGAATCCAACAAAGCAAATGTCCAAGTCGCTCTTCAATAATCCCACAACATTGGGATTTATCGGACGTCAAGCCCCATTGCCCAGGCCACGCACGTATGCAATCAGTTCCTATTCGCAGCGAGCTAAAAAGATCTATACCGCGCCTATTGGCTTTAGGGCCAGCGTGACTACCGATTCCGGAATCGATGCCAACTCTCAAAAAAGCAAACAATTCTCCAGCTCTGAGGATGTTCGGCAACAGACGGTACAGGCGGAAGATCCAAGCGATGAGAAATTAAAGCGCCCGCCAGTGGAGCGCTGTCCAAAGAAACCGGCGGTTATGCGGCCGCCCTCGATCTTGACCAGTGAGTTCCTGGGACGCAACCCCAGTGATGTGATAAACGCAGAATACGGCAACAGGGCAATTGTGAGGATGTCTGCCAACAATACGATCGATTGCAGAGACGTGGAATATGTGCATACGGCGGGTAGGCGCAAAAGCGACATGCTGCCCGCCTTTAGCGAGTCCTTTGGCTACCCGGAGCCAAGTAGACGCCACTCTCAGAGCTCCATTGATTATGCGTTGCCCAGCAGCAGACAGGCTGGCCTGCCACAGCCGAGCTCCATACTGAAGTCTGCGTCGAAGCCGCTGACCAACATGCTGAAGCAGGTGACCGATGTACGGCATGTGAATTTCATGTCAACCAACATGTCGGACCTTATTGTCCCTTCGCGTGAACATCGGCAGGCCGTCTACGCCGAGGCGGAGGGAACTACCTCTTTCAGCATGCACTCCGGTAAACATCGTCCCGCGATAGTTCGCGCCCAATCCGTATACAAGAGCGTGCCGCATAAGTTTAGTTTTATGCAGCCGAAAAGATCGAAGAGCATAGAATCGCCGCTGGCTGAGACAGAGAAGATGCCATCGCTCTTTGCAATACCCACCTTGCCATTTACTCAGGAGACGGCGCATATTGGCAACTCGAAGGTTTACCACCAGAGCTACACCGGTCACAAACGATTGTCGACACGCACGAAGACGACACCAAAGCAGCGAAAGTTGGAGGAGAGCCGTTTGCCCACTAACTCGCAGCTGTTGACGAAGCGGGGCGACATTCCAAGGATAAAAAGAGTAGCCAAAGATCGTCCAATGCCACGGAGTGTGTCGCTATTCTCCGACTTGGATTTCAACACATATTATACGCCCGCACGTCACATTACCAACATAAAGAATACGGATCTTCCTGGCACCACCACCACCGATATGTCGCTCACGCTGACCACTGTGCTGGATCAGATTAAGCATAAGTGCCGCGGCTGCAGCACCAACAGTTGTCCACCCACAGCCGAATGCCGTTTGCCCCCACCATCGTCCTCCGACGATGATGAGGATAGTGAGCCGGATTATAAGAGACTGTCATATCCTTGCTCTCCGCACAAAGTGATGGGCAACACTCAGGACTTGGGTGAGGACAATTATCCGAGACGTCGCTGCTGCCTGCGCCGGCTGCCCGAAGAGCCGATTGTCATTGCGCCCACCTCCGGCGGTCTGCGTCTGCAGCAGCTCAGACAGAAATGTCTGCCCACGCTCTTTTACGGCCGGAGGTGCTGAGAACCAAGTCGTCCAGCTGGAGTAAATCGCAACGCTTCGCACACATTAAGTAATATACGCTCGATGTGTCCAAAGCTAGTGTGAACAATATTGATCCGTCTTCTTTTTTTTTTTTTTTTTGTGAGAAAGGGTATTGAATAAAAAAAAGTTACAAAAAGAAGCCCTCTTGAAAATTGTATTTGAGTAACTCCTCATGTCTCCCGATTGCTCTCATATTTACCTCTGGTTTATTGTTCCTTCCTGCCTGTTTGCTGTATCTCTGTGTTGGTGTTAATCGAGTCGTTCTGGAAAATTGTATGTAATTATAATCAACGTGAATTTAAGCTTTGGCACCTCTAAATATTCCTCGATCAGAATTTTCCTACTAAAAGTGCTTGACTTCTGTTACTGCCTGAGTTAACAGCCTGATTGCAGTGCCCTGTAAACTAACAGCTCTCTGTTAAATCGGAGTTTGTTCCATTGCTAACTCATCTCTGTCCAACCATTTCGATCTCTTTTAACGGATTTTCTTTCTTTGTTCTTTACAGAATCGTCTCGGCCATCCAGGCCTCGTTCTCCTTTCTGGTGGGTCTGATCGTCTGCAAGTCAACGTGCAGCAAGTCGTTTGTGTATGCCTCGCACTTTCTAATGGAGGCATACGGCTGGTTCGGCACCGCCTATTTCATGTACGACATTTGGTCCATGTACAAGGTGCACACCCAGAAGATTGCCGACAAGCTGCACTTGCTGCGCCTGACCAAGTCCCAGCCCTTTACCAATGGCCATGCCCGCAAGTATTACGACAAGGCCGGCGTTGGTGGAGGCGACCGCGGCGGTGGCAACAACAACGGCAGCACGCCGAGCACTCCGCACGAGATATGCGACTATGATGGCGCCTGTGTCCAGATACCCAAGGATGGCCGTTGGGACTTCTTGAAGTATGTGCTGACGCATCCGGTTATGATGATACATCACGTCTTCATTGGCACCTTCGGACTGCTGGTCGTGACGGTGAGCATCGAATGGAATTATATACATATAAGCATGCCGTAATACTGTTCCTTGCTTTCAGTATATACGCGGAGGCGGACATTGCATCTATAGCTACATGTTCATGATGGAGTTCTCCACGCCGTTTGTCTCGCTGCGCAGCATTCTGAGCACGATGGGCCTGAAGGACTCGCGTGTGTATATTGTCAATGGACTCCTGATGCTGGTCACGTTCTTTGTCTGCCGCGTCTGCATGTGGCCATATGTCATGTGGCGCTATAGCCTGGCCATCGATGCCGCCTCCATGTGGTCGGCCATGTGCGGATTGCCGCGCGGTTGCCTCATCAGCATTGCCATATTGTTCTTGCCGCAACTCTACTGGTTCTATCTAATGCTTATGGGTGCACTTAAGGTATGTACTTGTCCTGCTCTCTCTCTCTTTCTCTCGTTTTGTTCAGAGAGAGATAGATAATGTTGGCTCTCATTTATTTTCATGTGTTTTCACAGGTTTTTCTGCCTAAGCGACGGAAGCAGCCATCGGCTCTTGGCACTCAGCCGCAGGCGAATGCCCTGACAGACACGCCCACTTCCACGCCTACGCCCACGCCCACGCCTCCAGCTTCACCGAAGCCCACGGCCACGCCCACGCCCTTACCCACGCTAGCCACCCTCACCAGCAATGGCAAGCAGAAGTAGTGCGAATTGTTAAAGTTGACGAGATGCAATTGAGGAGGAGAGGAGAGAAGTCCGGCCCCAACTGCATAGCTATTAATACATCTAACTAATGTATTTTAACACTTTTTTTTTGTTTTGTTTTTGCAACACCACTTGCACACGCCTTGCTTTTGTTTATTAACTATTTAACATGAGGAATCGCAGCAGTTAATTTTACACAATGTTTTGAGTAAAGCTTTTCGGGCAGAGCTTTTTGTTAGCTTTAGAAAAACAACAGACAGCCTGATCCCAGCCAGAGACACTTGTTTAGTTATATATACTTATAAAAATATATATAAATTGCTAACTTTTAAAGACATTAGTAACAAAAAAAAAAAAAAAAAAAAAAAAAAAAAAAAAAAAAAACAAACAAACAAATACAAAAACAAAAACAAATCAAAAACGATAAAAAGCAAAACACAAAAAAAAAATTGAAAAACGAAACGAAAAATTAAAACAAAATAAAATGATGTTGCTTACTTTTAAAAGGCAAAAACTAATCCAAATGCAAAAACAAACAAAATCAAGTAAAAATTTATGTAACTGTTGTAATCTATCTTCTACAAAGAAGAAGAAGTGAAAGGAAAACGTTGCTAATAGCTAAGATTGTAATGCCCATCTATTGATCAAGCCATATATAGTTAAGGTGCCTGTTATAGTGCATGTTAAATATTTGAAGATGTGGCAACACTGGCAGCTAGCTACTTTATAAATCATAAAACTTTCCTATATATATATATATATATATGTGAGTATATGTATATGTCACATTTGGCAGCTGCCTTCAGTCAGCTTAAATGTCCTGTTAATTGTTTAACCACATGTTAAACTGGCTGTTAAATTAAATGAAATGTTGTAAATGAAATCAAAGAAATTATATATAGAACTCGGCTGGCCGAGGCATGCGTACCTAAGCAGATGTATATGTATAGAAAGAGAAAGTCAGTGAGGGAGAGAGAGAGGGAGAAAGAAATAGAGAGAGAGAGAGATGTGTATGTGTAGAGTAAATGTGATAAGAGGAAATCCAAAACAGAACAGAAAATAAAATCAAAATCGAGCTGCACGAGTTATTCTAATACTATATAAATATATATATGTATACATTCTACTATATATTTGAACCATGCATCAAGATCTTTACAGAAATATGATCTTCCACATGTCGCAGCCCATCAAATTAGATTTGATGGCCAGAGCACAAATATTTTATGTTTCGATTACGAATATACATACATATGTATGAATGAATATATATGTATATTCCAAATTCCAACAGAGCTTACAAAATCCAAACGAGCACAAGTGCGTTACCCATATGCAAGAGTATATATATATACATATATATTGATGTGTATGTGTGCATATATAGTATGTGCGTGTTTCCGTATTAGATAAGTAGTTCAATTGAGAAACGACTCGAAAACCAAACAAATGCTTGACAAACTGTTGCCTTGATAGGTGCGCTTATTGTTCCCAGTGTTGTTGCAACAAATGAGAGGATATAATCGTATATACAAAAACCAAGCAGAAGAGTATATATATACATACATATAAAGAGAGATCTATACATAACGATATATATTCTAACCCAACTATATACCAAGCTATATTGTACTAAACGATTTTTTTTCTTTATTATTATTTTTTTATTTTTTGTGTGAGACAACAGTGAAAAGTACGAAAATATTTACAAGTCATTAGAAAACTGCTTAAATAACTAAAATGAAAACTAATTGGTTGCTACAAATATGGATGTTATTATCAATAATATGGTTGTTGTACGTATTTACCACGCTGGGGTTAGAAAACGAAAAACAAAAGTCCCCAAAAAAAAAAAAAAAAAAATTAAATAATAAAAATTAAATCATTTTCAATCTAGCCGAAATTGTGGAAATCTGAATAGACTTTTTACATATGTATATGTATGTGTTTATAAATATTGAAATACGAATGAATCCATATAAATTAAATCTGATTTTTCAGCTCTGTTTTAAAATTGTAATTAAGACATGAAAATTATTTTTATGTGAATTATATTGTACAATTTAAGTGTAGAATTGTCTAGAGAAGTAGTTTATCTTATTTGTTTGAAATGCTTCCATTATCTTATCTCTCGGAATCTGTCGAGTTATACAATTTTCGGCAAGTCGAATTTATAAAATCATTTTTGTTGTTTTCCCCCTTTTTATTATTTGTTATTTTTTGTATACTTGGATTTTCCCAATTAGTTTATAGATTTCTTTTTACAAATACGCTTAAAGTGAAACATAAAATAAAATGTGTGTGTTTTTTTCGATGTCTCTATTATCACATCTTGTTTACATTGTGCTGCGTTTTTTGCTAGAGGGCGTGTCCGTTTCATCACCGCCTTCATCGTCGCTGCGTTCGGCTCGCTTGCGTTTCTTCTGATGCTCCTCGACGAGCTGGGAGATGCGTATGTGATTGCCGCTCATTTGCAGCCAGTTGATGTACTACAATGCACATTGGATGAGTCGATGATGTCGATATCCGATGGGATATGGCAGCAGACTTACCTGGGTATTGGTGCGCAGACCCGCTTCGTGGAGCTTGCTCTCGATGTTGTCGAGCCGATGCTCGCGTTTGCTCTCACCATCGTTCTTTGATATGTCCAACAAATGGCGTACGCGCTGGCGCAGCGTCTCAAATATGATGCGACCAATCACATGGTTGCGATCGTAGGGCGTTAGATAGCGACCAAACTCGTAGAAATATGGATGCAGTCGACCCAGTTCGATGTGCGTTGTCTCTGCCTCACAAACGGCCTTGTGCACGTTCTTGTATATGTCCGGCACGCCTATTGTGAAGTACGAATTGTTCACTTTCAGCTCCTTGATGTACCACAGCGGCAAATTAATCGTTCGGCCGGGCTCCAGGTCCTCCGTTTCAGCACCGGCATCTAGGAAGCCTGCAAGAGCAACGAGAATATAGCGTCCCTACAGATCACTTCATTTAATTATTGCTTACCCAACCGCTGTAGACGGGTATTGACTTTGCACTCGACCTTTTCTTGGGTGACAAAGATGTCCTCAATCGAATAATAGTTGGGAAAATAATTCATCATTGCTGAACAGCTGCTATTTAAGCGCCGAACGCAGCTTGTTGGTAAACAGAGCGCGAATCGCGCAATTTTGAGAGCCTTAAAGTTGGCTGCGAACGCAGAAAAAAATACGATAGGTCATACAAATACAAAAAATTCAAATAGCTATTGGTATTATTAGTTGAGAATTCAAATTAATTCTCTATTGGCGGCGATGAACTATAGACTACTTTTAAGATTTCATAAAAATTAAATATTTTAATTCACTTCAATAAGTATGTTTTAAATCAAGAATATTTTATAAATTCCACTATCCGCTCTTTTTGATAGTTTATTTGAATGTGTGCGCCTTCGACAGCTGCTTTAATGCGGCCTATCGACAATTATATTTGCTGTAATATGATAAAATAATAAAATTGCCTATATTTAATAATAATAAAAACAATGATTGGTTTATTCAATTTAAACAATATGATTGAAAAATAAATTTTACAAATTGTCTTCATCATGGTATTTTAGCTGTAATCGATATCGAAATTTTGGGGTATTTTTTAGTGTCAAGTGTCAAGTATTTTCGTTTACACTCTTCGTGGCCACACTTGCCCAATAGTTCACGCGAGACTGTCGCCATGTTTGGTTATTTTATTTGTTTTTAACGCGGAGTAACAGCAGATAATTTGAAGCGCTCCTAGTCGAATGTGTCGTGGAATTTTGTTTGAATGAATAAATTAAAAGGAACGCGTCCGCACTATATTATCGTACATTATTTTTTTGTCAGTGCAGTAGCATCCAGTGAGAAAATCAACACAAACAACAATTGTTCCATTTGCACAAAAATAGCCTAAAAATTTAACAGCAACAACAGCAGCCGCGGCACCAATACCAACCACAATAACAACAACAACAGCAACACTGTAACTGTAAAACGCCGCAACGCAACAGAGCAAAAAGCGCTGAAAAGTGTTACACAAAGTGAAATTGCCTTTTGCGGCACACACAAAAAAAATTAAGTACACGGCACAGCAGCGGCAACACAACAACTACAGCAGCAGTAGCAACAACATCAAAATAACAAACAACATTTTGTGCGTGTACGTTTACTTTTGAGAGTTGTTGTAGTTGAGCCGCGAACAATTCCAATTGGAGTTCACTGCTGACTGCATCTAGAGAAGGACAACAACAAACATACAAGTAAAAACAAAAACAAAATAATCATGGGCGATTTTGATTTAAATGTGGACAGTCTCATACAACGGCTGCTGGAAAGTAAGTAATGAAAAATACCTCTAGACCTATTATGCGGTTTATCTCCCATTCTCTTTCCGACAATTCCCCGTATTCTTTTAATTTATAACCTAATTCTGGCTGGCTGGCTGGGCTGTGTGTGTGTGAGCGAGCGAGCTAGAGAAATTAAGAGAAAGAGCGAGAGAAAGAGTGCAGAGGAGAGCGCCTCAAAGCGATTGCATTTTCTAATTATTCCACATTGTTCGTTTAATTTGCAACAGCAACAACAAATGACGCAAAAGCAGCCAATTACAACAACGACAACAAGAACAAACACATGCCGCACCGTAAGCGGTCTCCCCTCCCCATTTAATTTGACTTTTGTATCAATTAATTTTAATTGATTTTCATTGCTTCTCAAATGCAGCCAGAGAGCCTCGTTCTTGTTATTGTTATTGGCTGGTGTTGTTGTTTTTGCGGTTTGTTTGTAATTGTTTATTTTTCTTTATTATTATTATTATTTTTTTTTTGTCAACATGCTTAACATGCTCATTAGCAATTAACAGCGGCGCCTTTTCACATAACAGCGGCCTGCCTGCCTAACATGATCGTTAACGTCAATTCGCGGCTGTTAAGTACGCGCCGTTACTTTTCATTGCACTCCGCTGCTTCTTCTTTTTATATAATGCCCATTTGGGCCATGGCAATGCGTTGCCGCATGACGTCATCGCATTGCGACATAATTGGCCATTTTGCTGATAAGCCGATCGTGAATCAGTTTCAAGTAAAATACACAAATTTACTCATTCTATAAATGAATAAATGCTAAAAAGGGGCATTTGCATCACGTGAGACGCCAACGTTTCGACTCTTACCTGCACTGATAAGAGCAGGTAAGCAGTGTGTTAATTGCCTTTAAGTATTCGCCTCGCTGCATTTCTTATTAACATTTAGCATTTACATTACAGCAATGGGCCACAGCCGTAAGCGCGTAAACAGTTTAGTTATTTCTGTTTAGCACAGCGGAAGGAAGCGTTGGGGCGTTGGGGCAGAAGAGGGCTAACGGGGGGCGGGGATATTTGTAGCCTTCATCTTAAGCCGCTTATTGTGCGCCCGTTTTGTGCGGCAGGTGGCGCTGCAACACTGATCGGTTTATTGACGACTTTGGCTTGTCTGCAAAATTGCATTTGGCCACAATTTTTCAGCAATTGTTGTTGTTGCCACTGCTGCCATTGCTGTTCATTTCCGCACCGTGACTCTGACGTGGCCACCTTCAGCTAATGATGACCCCCACAAAAAAATACAGAAAAAAAGAATATAACTAGAAGCGAAACAAAAAAGAGAAAAACATAAAATAATAAAGAGCAGCCATTAGTCATGAGTGATGTTTTCGCGTGGGCGGCCACGCCCTACGCCAAGGCCGACTCCCTAGGCCAGGTCATGCACTCTGCAGTGACTCTGACTCGGGCACTGTCTCTGCCACAGTGGCTAAGCAAACAGAAATAAACTTGTATATACATATATATGTATGTATGTATGTATGTATGTATGTTATCATTAATTTGAATTCCCCTCCACTGCGGAGCGACTTGCTGGTGCCGAAATTTCATTTTTCATTTTTCAAATTGCAAATTGAAATTAAATTTTCACGCCGCAGCAGCAGCAGCAGAAGTGGCAGCAGCGGCGGCAGCAGCGGCAGCTGTTGCTACGACCCACTCACCCTTTCTTAGTTCGACCACCATCGTGGCAGTCACACCCATTCGATTATCAGTTTGCAATATATATATATATATATATATATATATATATATATATATATATATATATATATATATATATATATATATATATATATATATATATATATATATGTTTATATATTTTTATATTTGATTTTTCTCGCCTCGCCGGGCAATTGGTTCAGCCGCGTCTCCAGTGTGCTTCCGTTCGATAAAAGTGAGCAAATCCATCAATCTTCTATATCAGTATCAATATCAAATTTGAGCCAGTTACACCGCCAAATATACATAGAAATTTCATTTTGATTTGCCGTTGAAAATCGAAATTAAACGAACAATAATTAAATTGTAGCGAAAACTAATTTGGAATCTTCTGAAAGAACATTAGGAAATTCTTCTACACGAGATGAATGAAATTAGCTCTGTTAGGAATATTAAAAATGTCTATGTTATTAACAGTGCTATGTAGAAATATCCATTTAACAAATTTGATAACAAATTTCCCTAAATATCTCCATGGGGATCAAATCAAATTGATATTAATACGAAATGAAATGAAAAATAATTAAACAAAAATGTAATTTTTAACAATTTAAATTATAATAATGAAAATAAAAGGCAATTCGCTTGCTCTTCAGCCAGCTCTCTAGCTCTTGTACAGCTCGCTTCTGGTTCAGCCGCCACGCCCTTTGGCCAGCCCCAGCACACTTTATCCCATTTTTATTTCGTTTGATGCTATATTTAATCTTTACTCTATATATCTACATGTATCGATATGTATTTGATCTACGTCTCTATATCAATGTAAATGTATGTATGTGTTAAAAAAAAAAAAAAAAAAAAAAAAAAAACAAACAAAAGATTTCAAAAAACAAAAAGAGGCCGAGGAGCATGCACAGAAGCTGCTCATCGCTCAGCAATTGGCCGCTGCTGGCGGCGGCAGTGGCAGCGGCGTCTCTGCCTCCAGTTCGGCTGCCTGTTTAGTGGGCGGCAGTAGCAGCAGCAGCAGCTGCAGTGGCGCCAACGCCGTATCGGCAGCAGCAGCAGCAATGACAGCAAACGATCCGCTGGACGAGCTCACCGAACAGCAGCGCCGCATGCTGCAGCAGTACTCGATATCGCCGCCCAGCGAGACAATGATATCGGCCGATGGCGATCAGATAACGGTGCATCATCCGCGCGAGGAGCCCAAGAAATCCAGATTGAAATTGCGCGACTTCTTCGTCGCCGAATTTGGTATTTTATCACGACGATGATCACATTGATAAGCAATCGCTCTCTCTCTCTCTCTCTCGCTCTCTCGTATGCTCGCTCTCCCTGCAAGCTAAATACCACAATCATCAGCTCGCTCTCTCACAATTAGCGCTCGTTCGCTCGTTCCACTCTCGTTTTCTCTCTCGCTCTCTCGTTGTCTCTGTCTGTGTAAAGAGTGTGTTTTTATGCGTGTGTCTGTGTGTATGCAGTGAAAGTCTCAATTCTGTGAGAGTTCTTAGAGAGAGGTAAACAAAGTTCACAAGAGACGTTCGCTAATTGGAGCTTTCACTGTATATAGCCCGTCCTGTTGTGTCCCAATCTAGCCCAGTTTCCTTTGCTGCAAAGTTGATAACAATTGACATCTGCTGATTACACTCATTTTTCGCAATACGAATCCTTCAGCTTAATCCTTTCATTACGCTGCTGAAGCACACAGCACCACACATCGGCAACAGTAATAATAACCACAACAACAACAACAACATTGGCAATTGTCATTGCAGAAAGTATGCAAAGTTTTTGTTTGGTAAAATTCTTTGTTTACACAAGAGAATTGAAACAGAATGCATATTTCATTCCCTTGTGTTGGGCACACAGCATTGTAAAATATGTTATTTGTTTCGATTCCAGTGCACTCCCTTATACATACACACACACACACATCAGCATCTGCTATATACATACATATCTCCCGTGAGAGCATTTTAACTTTGTATTTCTTTTTTCCAAGTTTTTTTGTTTGCCTAAAAATAGCAGCGAAAAAAGTAATAAATGCATTTTATGAAAGTTCTTGCGCTGTTAAACTCATTTGTGTATATTCGAAAGATATGTACACAAGCATTTTCCTAGAAGAATGTAGATATTCATATGTATATACATGTCTCGCACAACATAATCGAAATTTTTTGAGATCAATTGAATTACGTGTTTACAATACAATTGCAAATCTATTCCAATTGGGAACCTGTAGCTAACATCGTAATTTGCTGTAGCTGTTAAATTTGACCATTTGTTCCATCGTTGCTGCATTTTAATAACTGCAAAGTATTCTGTTAACTTTCAGCTAATTTCCCTTTGCTGCTAGATTCTTATTCGCTCTGCTAAGGGAATGTTAAGATTTCTGTAAAATGGCTAACTGCTAACTTTATATTACACGTAATGCCTGGTTAGCTGTTAAGTGTTTGCTGCCGTTCTGTTAGCACTCTGAATTTGCAATTTTAACATTATTCAAGTAGCTTTCAGCTATATGATCAATCCCCCATTTTGCTATATGCAATTTGTTGTTGTTGCTTTACCCTTTCGCACTTCTTGCACAATTTGTGCACTTGAGTGCATTGTCATTGCCAGAGCCATTACCAATGTTTCGTGGTTAGCTTCCCGGTACACAAATTCATTTTTTCCTCCAGCACACACACACACACACACACACACCCAAACACACACACAGAGTCAGCTTAGTTTAAGGTATGTAATTGTTTTCACACGCCAGATTTGCAAATGTCAAATAAATTCTGTCATATTATGCACTCTCCGAAAGAGGGGGACCAATAATAATGCATAACATTTACATGGCTGATTTTTTGTATTTTGCATTTCTCTCTCTGTGTGCGTGTGTGTGTGTGTGTGTGTGTGTGTGTGTGTGAATGTGCGTGTATGTGTGTGTGTTTGTTTGTTTGTTGGTTTGTGGAAGTAGCTGATTGTGACACGCGACTGACACCCAGCTACTCAACAGCACCCGCCTCTAGCTCCGCCCTCCCCCCCAAATGTTCGCAGCCAAAAACAATAATCGTAAACTATCTCGAAATTGATTGGCGTTGAGTGTGCAAAAATTTGCCATTGACATGAAAGCGGAAACAGTCGCCGAATGAAATTTGCCATTCGCTCGGCGCTGTTTGCTTTTGTTTATATTTGTTTATACACATTTATCTATATATATACACATATATGTATGTATGTATGTCTGTTCATATATAAATATATATAGACGCTATGATATACGCCTCCTTTGTCGTGTGCAAACATGTTCATTCACGTGATTCGATAGCACGGTCTATGTATGCCTCCCTCCCCACTGAGCTGTACCCAAAATAAAATATAATAAAAACCAAAAGCCATTTAGCTAATCAGTCGCACAGAGCACAGAACTCAATGAAGGTTACGTAGACCCACAGCAAGCCACAACAACGACATAATGTCTGTGCCCAAGTAAACGCTTTAAATGAGTCTTACACTGTCTAACCTATATGTTGAGCATATTTGAGCTATTCTATGCCATATATATTATTATCATAAAGCAACTACAACAATTTGTACTTGAAATTATATTGATAAATTCTGGATTTTTGGCTTTACGAACTTTTGATAAATCACGGAATAACTATCAATTTAAAATATTCATAGAGTAAGTTATTCATAAGTTGTGTAACTTTTAAGTAAAATTAGATAAATATCGATCAATAACGCTGACTCACCTGTTATCATTTTATGGTAAATATATTTAATAATTTCCATCAAACTGTTATATTTGGTTAAACTTAAAAATTGTTATATATGATGAAACTGATAAAGTCTTCTATTTCGAGGCAAATTTATTCTATAACATGTATTAATATTTAACCTTATATTTTGAAAAACTTTGAAACTGTTATAATCGATGAAACTTACAAACTATAATATTGTATGAAAATTCACAGCTTTGTGTTTAGTTAAATTTAAGAACTTTTACATCTGATAAAACTTACAAGCTGTTATATTTTGGAGAATCTTTCTAGCTGTACATTTTTATATGTACAAAATAAGACTAACAAATATTAAAAAATTTTAATATTTTTATTTTTCAAACTGTTATATTTGTAATATATTTTGATATAAATTATGGCATTATATTTGGCTGTTATATTTAAAAATTTTGCATATCTTATAAAGTTTACAAACTGTTATATTTTGGGCGAACATAGATTTATTTAGTTTTTACGAAACTGTTATATTTGGCGAAACACACAAATTCTTATATTTGGGGAAACTTACAAACTGTTTTATTTTGAGAACTTGTGGACTGTTACAGTGAGAAATGTATAAATACGCACTTTATAAACTGTTATACACATTTGGGGAAACTTGCCAATTGTTATATATGAAAATGTTCTTATAAAAACTGTGATAATTGATGAAAATTGATATGAGAAACATTATCATAAATCTGCTTCAACATCATTGTAATACTCAGTTCGATCTATAAACTGACTCATTGCTGCAATGCAATGGGCCTACCACTATCTACCTTCATCGACAGCATTTTTAAAACATACGGAAACGTTCCATCATCGTTCAGAGTTATCTAAGAAGTGCACAACAAGCAGGTCTGACAACTTGGGCCTCGCAACACAGATAACAAAGACTCGCATATTGATAAAGCTGAATTAATAAATGAATTGCTGTAACTATTTTAGTTGCAAATTTTATTCGCACAGTTGATTGTGCAGTGTTATCGATTAGTGTTGATTGTGTGAAGAAATCATGGTGTGTGACTCTATGAAGGCCCCTACTCCCTACTCCCACTCCCAGTTCTATTCCCACTCCCACTACTATTTCCACTATCCGTTTCCACATTCGACTTGATTTCGTTTCGTGCTCAAATATCCTTCGTTATTTTTTGATGCATTTCTAATGTTTGTATAATTGAGTTGGTTGACTTGTTGTCATTGTTGGTGTAGTCATCGTCGATGTCGCCAGAGAGATTGCCATATGTTGTCGTTGTGGTTGTTGTTGTTGTTGTTGCGGTTGTCGCTTTTGCCAGGGGGCATTTTTCAAGTCTGTCCGCGTCTGATTGAAAATAGAATTTGAATTTGAATGTCATAGCCTTCACTTGCGTCGCATCAGCGTGCCATCCATTTGCATTAATATCATAATAGTATATAATAATAATAAAAGCAATATTATTCACTGCGATGGTTCAATAAGCATTCTCCAACTGACAGCGGTTCGACTTATTGCGTGTGAATTTTTCTAATGCCAAACGGGAAGTAGAATCCAAATAATAATAAAAAAGGAAAAAATATATATATATATGTATATATATAAAAAAAAAAATAAATAAAAAAAAATAAAGTGTTCTTTCGTTTTATTATGTGGGTGGTGCGCCCCACCCCCACTCCTATCTGGCTTCCTTCCTCCAACTTTTCCGCTAATGCCGTGCCATTTGGTTTAAGTATTTTTTGATTAGCCTGCGCCATTGACTTTATCACAGTTTGGACTCGACCGATATTCTTGATGGGCTCTGCTGCCTAATTGGGTGTTGTGCGCAAGCACAGTTTATATTGAATGAGGTGCAGATGGTTCGAATGGCATTCAAGACAGTCGCCGGACTATCGATTGAAGCAATTACTTATCGTTCCCAACAGGGAATGTCCTTCATGTAATGGCTAGCTGTTAGCCTGCCATAATTTATGACCCGAAATTAGGGAATATTTTGGATAGCAATGCCCTTTAATAACATTAAACTGTAGTTAAAAAGGTACCAAGGAAAATCATGGCTATCACAATTTATGATGAAATAATTCGTGATATAGCAATCTGTGATATAATGGCGACTGGTATAAGAATATTTAGTATAATAATTTAGAATACAATAGAGTTTGATAAACTATATCAGATTAAATAATGATATAGTGATTTCTGATATAACAGCTCCCTATATAGGACTCTGTATTATAACAGTTGTTGGTGTAGCAATTTTATATATAATCATTTAGGATTTTATAACATCCATCTATGTCTGAAATGTTGAAATGTTGAAATAAAAATTCTTGATATAACTCATCCTGGTTTAGCGATGATTAGTATAACTATTCAGTAATTCCGTATGTCTGCATATCTGTTATAATTCGATATAGTTGGTGTATAGTTCTTAATATAATAACCTTAGATATTACAAATTCTGATACAGCAATTTCTGTGAATCGGAGAGAAAGGCGAGTACTTCTTTTGGAATAAGCATAGAGTATATGTATGTAGGTTTCTATGTACACATGTACAAATGAATACACACATAGGTATGGCAGAAATCATACTAATTAGTTGTTGCATGCTGTTGGCATTGCCAAACTAAGAGGATTCACAAAGCCTCAAAGCTGTGCCGCACTCGAATACCTGAAAAGCCAAGTTGAAATGCCAAAGAGCTCGAGTTTGAAGTGAAATGCACTCATTGGGCGAATGAGTATATTGGAATTGTTGTGCCTGGGCGACCTTTAGAGTTGTGGGCATAGCATGCCCAACTCGAAATGGAGATTTGTGGCCAATGCCGTTTCTATGCCAACTTGGCTAAATTTAGCTCAAATTAATGTGTGTGCTAATCTCCTTTATATTTCTATTCTCACTCCTTCGACTCAATTAGACCGTTTGTCTGCCATGAGTGAAGACAGCAACTAAGACAAAAACAAAAATAACAACAACAGCAACAACAACTGCAATCATTTTATGACAAGTGGATAACGAAAAGCCAACACAACCGCAAAGTTTGTTCATTAAATAAGAGCACGCTTCATGCATGCTTAAGCAGGCCGCAAACAAACAAAAAAAGAAAAGAAAAAAAAAAAAAAGAACAGGAAAAAACAACAACAACAAAAATGAAGCAAAAAATAATAACGAAACAAGAAAAATGTACATAAAAACAAGCAAAGGAACCGAACCCGAACCCCAGCCCCAAACCCCGAACCCTCCAAGTCCAAACACTGAGTCGATCCCAAAGCTCACTAACGGAATGACGCGAAGAGCAGCAAACAACAAGCAGTTACAATTACAGTTACTACTGGTCATTGCTGCTAATAAACAACTGCAAGTGCTGTATACCCTGTACAAATGTCTGGCCAATGGGCATATTAGGCGACATTGCTATAGAGAAAAGTTTCTATGTCACTTACTCTGAAAATGTAAGCAATTGCTAGCCATCGTTATATAATGTTTACTATTATATAAATATATCGAGTATATAAATATATCGATTTCGACGGTCGATGCCTGATTGAATTCCTTGATTAACCACACTTATGAATTTATCGGTTGTGCATTTATCGTTATTGCATTTATTGAAGAAGTCTAACTTGTATTACTTATTTATCAATGCATATGTATCGATACTGTATTTATCGTTTATGTTTTTAAAGATTGATGCGTGATTGACTTCCGCGATTCTCCACTTTTATATATCTATCGATTGTGTATTTATCATTAATGAATTTATTCATCATTCATTACTTGAAGAAGTCTAACTTCTATAATCTATTTCAATGTATATTTCTTTAATAATGCATTCTTCGTAATATTTTTAACGATCGATGCGTAATTGACTTCCGCGATTATCGACACTTACATATTTATCGATTGTGGATTTATCTTCAACGCACTATTTAATTAGCTATATACGAAGTTGGATGTCTTCGTTTTTGTTTTAGGGGTACCGAGTATTTCGATATCTTAATTTGTAGTTCTCTCAGCACACTTACTGGGCATATCCTGGATCGCCTACGCCCACTGACTGGCCGCACGAACTTGCTTAATTATCATTTTGCCAACAGAATTCAAGTGGATTATGCGGGCCAGCGGGCGGGCGGTTGCTTCGGTTGTTGTTATGTGTGGGCGTTTGGGCCTTCTCTATATAAGATGTTACACGATATGACACTATAATTTACACCAGCTAACAGTCCAGGCGCCACGCCTGCTTGCCGCCCACTGTTGCCTGAACCTTGCCACCTCTTCCCACCTTTTTTTTTCTTTCTTCTCTTTTCGCTTTTGCTTTTGTACTTTGTCACATTGCGTGCACTTGGCAAATAAAAATGAGTGAGAGGTACAAAAAAAAAAAAAAAAAAACACACACACATGGACGTATAAATAAAAAAATGAGAAATGCCAGCGGAGCAAAATGTTTGTGGCTAATGGCAAGTGAGTGTATGTGTGTGTGTGTGTGTGTGTGGGTGTTGCCAAAAGGATACTTGAGAGCTTAACGGCGCTGTCGACCAATTTTGAAGGTCGCTACTTTGATGAGGCCAGAGACAAGCGACAGCAACTGTCGACCCACCGACCGTCTGACCATTTGACCCCAAAAATGTAATTTCTTTGAGCAGCACTCCCAATCTGTACACACACACACACACACACTCGCGCACATACACACGCACATGAAATAATACATTTGACCTTTTGACTTAGTTTTTCTTACTTTATTTCTGCATTTTTCTAAGTTTTTCTTACAATATTTTTATATTTTGTGCTTGTGTATGTGTGCGTGTGTGTGTGCGTTACTTAGCAAGTACATTACTTGAATCCATTTTGTTGTTCTTATTGTTGTCCCGTTGTTGCCGTGGGTCAGTTAGTTAAAGCTTATGTTGTGAGAATACCTCAACCCCGGGTCTTGCGCCATAATCGGAAATGCTGCAGCATACTCTAAGGCGCTTAAACGAATCAAAGCGAAACTCCGGCCGAGGGGGCCAACAGACATTACTGTCAGCCAATTTATTTAAATTACCAAACACATTCTTGGTATGCATATGTTGCTACACTATATATTTATGTGCTTTTCGTGGATGTAAGAGGAAATAATAGAATAATTATTTTAGGCAAAGCGTGGACAGTAAAGTTATCGATAGTAACTGATCAATTTTGTTAGCAACTTTAGCGAACAATTATCAATAACTAGTGGGCTAATGCAATGTAAGTAAAGATTAGAAAATACTTTGCATGAGATGAGTAAATTCTGAGTAAATGTTATCGATAGCAGCCAAAGTAAATGTAGATCTCAAGTTATATCAAATTTGGAAATCAAATCATGTAAAACAGAATACAAGAGTCATTATGTATGTGTATAGCGCGAACCATAAAAGCTATCGTTAAAAACCGTAGTTAAGTCCTATCGAAGTCAAGTGTAGTAGGCTGATAGAAATAGAGGGTATTACATTATAGTTAAGTATCGATACTTAAGTGTTGAGCCATCGATACTCAACAAGAATGTCATCAGCAGAAGATGAAGAGAATGGAATGGAAAATGAGTAGGCACTAAAAAAATCGATAAAAATCGATAGCTATGTCCATGCGATAACAATTTAGCTAGCTTTAAATTTTTATGAATTTGCTAACAACTTTAGCTGAGATATCTATTGACGAAATAGTTTTAACAGAAATTAAATAAAATCTTTAAATATTTTAGGAAAATATTATTCGAGATAAAAACATAAATTTCAATGTTAATATTAACAGCAAATTATAGACGAAATTTGCTTGAAATAAAATTGCCAAGTTTTGCCTCATTTTCTTCAATTTCAATTTGATCGAAAATTGATGTCCAAGGTGGCGCCCTCTGCTGGCAGCTAGGGCAAACACGAGTAAAGATTTTTGTGTGATTCGCACCTGATGGCGACAACAGCAGCAGCAGCAGCAACAACAGCAGCAACAACAGCAGCAGCAGCAGCAGCAGCAGCAGCAACAGCGCAGTTAACGCCTTTGTGGCTTTGACGTCACAGAGCAAATTGCGTGTGTGGTTATGTGAGTGTGTGTGTGTGTGTGTGGTTGGGCATGTGTGCGCTTGCCATGATTTATGAAGCACTCACACTGCAATTGAGCGTTACGTGAAAGGAAACGTAGTTCCCTTAGCTGCTGCTATTGGACTATTCTTTCCACTTCTAATTGCTGACATGCCAAGCGCTATGCCCATTGCCCATCGCCCATTGCCCATCACCCATTGCCCATTGCCCATCGCCTGTCGCCCATTGCATACTTTAGTGCGCATGCAATTTTAATGCCGTCGCCAGCATGTCCTGCCGCTGCCCACCCCAGTTGCCCCTTGCAAATTTCATGAGCAGCAAAAATATAAATCAACAAAGTTGCCTTCGCGCAAAGCAAAGTAAAGTAAAGTAGAGTAGAGTAAACCAATGCAGAGACGACGCATCGTCTTCCCAGCTGACTTCATTTGGGGTCAGCTTTGGTATGCTGCGGCAGAAGTGGGCGTGCCAGTGGGTGGCAGCAGTTGCTGTTGCTGCATAAAAGATGACACGGTCCGCTATTTGCCATCGATGACTTTGCTCGCACTCGGGTTTGCCTTTGTGACAACACCCCGTAAGAAGCTTACGCGGAAAGAAGAAGCAGCAACAGCAACAGCAGCAGCAGAAGAAGAAGAAGAAGCAGAAGAAAACTTAGCTAGAGTCCAAATCGATTGCCTTAGCCGTAAGTCCTTGACTATAGATTGCACTCGCTCTATAATTGACTCGATTGTGCACATCTCTTAACAGTTGCGAAAAGCCAACTAAATTGCCATCTGGGCGATTCGATTCGATTGCCTTTGCCAGCGCGCGCTCAAGTTTTCAATTCCATTTCTTGTTGATGAGAAATTCAAACTAAATCTTTGATACTTTGATTTTCCTTCACTTCGCTCTCTGCTCTCGGTCTTCCCTTTGCTCTCGGCTTCTCCCTTTCACTCAACTCTTAAAGTATATTTTGCTCTATTTCATTTGCATTCGATTCCTGCTTAGCTTCGATTTGTCACACTCTGACCAACTGACCAACTGTGCTGCGCGCACGTGGCCCAAATGGCTTTCTGACCCTCATTTTGAGGCATATTTTGGACATATTTTTAAACACACAAGTTCCGCCCGCAGACGAGCCTCAAATGAAAGGAATGCTGAAAAAAGGAATGACTAAAAAAATAGAATAGAAAAGCGGAAAAAAAAAGAATTGTGAAGGCAACGCCTTGACCTTTGGCACATCCCATGAATTTAGCTAAAGGTGCAGTTGGGTGGGCCGGTGGGCGTGGCCGGTTGTGTACTGTACGTCTCCCACTAGCGTAATGGCTTCCTGTGACTGCAAAATTTGCTGAGCTTGGGCAACGGTGGCAAGGGGGGCAAGGGGTGGCTGGCTGGCTGGCTGCTTGGCTGGTTGGCTGGTTATTTAAAGGTGCTCGTCGCTCACTGTTGAAACTTTCGCAACACCTGACCCAACAGCAGCGACTGTAATAGTTGCTTGTTGTTGTCATTGTTGTTGCGGCAGCACACGCTTTTATAATGACGCAAAAAAACAATAGAACCGCAAGGAATAAACGAGTGAGGGCCAGAAATTCGAATAGTAAGCATTTAATGTCGACGTCATTCCAAGTCCGCGTTACACTTGGCCTGAGGTGTATCAAATTTATGCCCTCAAGACGTGCTGTCCGATCAATTTGATGAGAACTGTTGAATGAAGCACAGGAGAGGAAATCAGAGAACAAAAATAAGGTCTAAGAGTAAGCGTGTATCTATAAACATACATATCATCATCAGTCAATGGATAGTTAGGGTATTTCCAAGTCGATTCATTAATTGTTGCATTTCTGTTTACTCATTTCTGGTTTTAGTTTTGTTGCTTTTGTTGTAAATAATTTATGGAAAGTGACCTGGCAAAAGTTATTATTGTTGCAACAGCGATTGCTATTGTTGGAGTAGATGTTGTTGTTGTTGTTGTGGCTCGTGACACGGATTTTAAGCGACATTGGCTGCGGTCTTTAAGGTGTTAGGTTCACAGTGAAGTGCCACAAGTCCTCTAATCCAAGGTTGAGACCTGGTTTAGGTCTAATGCAGCCCGATGAGCGAAAAAAAAAGCAAGCATAAAACAAAGGCAACAACAACAACAACATTCAAGGCAACTTGTAAATAAATAAAATCGAAAATTACGTCAATGGGCAAACGGGATGGCACGTCTAGTTGGACAGACGCAATGGGACGCAAAGTCCATGGCAGTCCATGGCGACTAGGTGGACAAGGGAACAGACGTAGAGACCTTGTCGTTATTATTAATTAACAAATAGGCCATGCAAATATTTGAGCAACTGCACCTCATACTTTCCAAAGGGGTTGCGGAAAGACAGACAGAAAAGATGCGACTGAATAGAGGCCAACTGTTGTCGGCCAGATGAGTGGAGCAACTGCTTTATAATTAATAACTGAAATGGGTAAGATAAAAGAGAGTCTCCATAAAAAAATTTGCTTGTGGCTGTCACAAAGGCGCATGAGAATACTGTGCTAAAACTGTTATACGCTGCTGTTTTAGTTGAAGCTGTTGGCGAGTTTACATTTACCTAGAATATTATAATAGGGAATGCAATTCAAATCAAATTTATCCATGTCAGCTGTGGAATTACTTCTCGCTATTTCAATTTCAATTTCTTTTTCCTATTCGTTTGTACTACAAATATGCTTGGGTCTTCGACAACATTTTTGATACCCATTAAATATGTTGACAATGGCATTTTGGGGTATATTAGTTTCGTGCTGACGTGTATAACAGTTTGAAGGAGGCGTGGCAGAGTCACGTTCTAGTCCTGTTTATATATTAATAGCTTATACCATTTCCTTATTATCGATAATAATCGATAATATGATTTCGTTTTTTAGGTCTGGGTATTTCCAACTCGTGCGCCCTAGACTAAAGCGCTCTTAACTGTTTTTGTGGAATATTTGCGGCAGAAACAATGGCTCAGAATTCCACTTTCAGATATTAGGTAAAATCGTTTTGTTTAGCAAATAAAACTTACATAGTAATTTATGTAATATAGCAACACAATTCCAAGAAACATAGCGGGCTTGCATCCACATTTTTTTTTTTTTTTGCAGTTATAAGAATGTTTATTTTGTAATACTCTCAACCCATTCGGGGTATAATGGTTTTGTTAAAAAGTGTGTAAGAAGCAAGTCGTGGCGTTACAGCCTCCATAAAGTATCTATATATGTATATTCTTGAACGCGTTGATCTCAGAATCTATATGAGTTAGAGGCTTGAAATTTTTGTATAGGTCCCACACATCGAGTTTGTTTCCATAAATCGATAACTATTTCCGTGTTATCGTCATAAGTTATAAAATTATAGTTCACTTTTCTAGCTAGAGTCTCCAAATTTATATTCGGATGTATATCCAATATATAATATAATATAATGTTCGATTTTTTAAGTTACCTCGTAGTCGAGCAGACTCGACTGAAGCGATCCTACTTGTTATTATAATGAATTCTTTCGGCATGTAGTCAAGTTCTATGAAGCTTAAAGAATTTAACTACAAACGATAGAAACTTGTTTAGTTTCTATGTAGGATATTCGGTAGTCTGGAAATGCTATCTACAAGAGATATGGCAACGCTGCCGCTTGTCATGCTCCATAATTGACTCATCTTTTAATTGAATATTTGTTTATCAATTTTAAACGAAATAAAAATAAAACAACACAAATGTAGATCAATTCGCTTCGGCCAGTCGCGTTCTCATTCTCACTTGCTCAATGTGTCAATATAGAGCTGTAGATAAACGATATATGTGAAAGATGACAAATGGCTTGGATGACAACGAGTGGAACGGATCGCCAAAAGGCAAAAACCTAGAACCCATCAGAAGGCGAATCATTATGCTGGCTCTCTAGCTGCCGTTGGCCTCGTCAATATGGGGAATGGAATATAATTTTGTATTTTTTAAATTTGATTTTCTTTAAGGTCGCTGCGTTGTGTTTGTGTCAATGATTGGCGATAAGATAAGTGAGAAGCGTTGAATAAGCTAAAAACATGCCAAAAACGAATGCTCGAAAAACCAAATAGCCGAATGCTCGAGCTAGTCGAGTAGTCGAGCAGTTGAATGCTTGAATATGAATCAGCATGCGACTTGGCAAAGCTGGCGTCGATCCAAAGAGGTGCTAGCCATGTGGAGTGTGAATATAGGGTGCTGGGTAGCTGGGTAGCTGGGCGGCAAGGGGTTGCTGCATTGGCTAGCTGTGTGTGTGTGTGTGCTGGCTGCCAAATTGTGGCTGAGTGGGAGAGAGCCATTCGCAAAAGCTTCCGTGTCGTCGTTGCGCTTCCTCCAAAAAAAAAAAAAAAAAAAAAAAAAAATGCGAATAACAATGACTACAACAACAACAAGAGCAGCAGCAAAGCTACGACAAGCCGCTAATTAAGCAAAGACCCCAAGTAAATAAATTGGAATTTGCACTCTGAGCGCGACAGATGGAACAACAGCAGAAGCTATATGTAAAGATATATATATATATATATATATATATAGTACATCCATATACTAGATGTGGATTGATCAATAAATGCTGTATATACATAACTATATCTATATATATAGTATATAGCTGCAGCTAGAAGGCGCTAAGCATTCGCTGAGTGCAAATCGATCGCTGGGCAGGCGGATAATGACAGTACGCAAAGGCGGCTTATGGCAGCTGCCTCAGGGGTACTTGCAATTTGCGTGGTGTGTGTGTGTGTGTGTGTGGTGAGTTGGGATTTGTGACGTGCAGGGCGGCCATTTTGCTCTCTGTGTTGGTTGTTTTTGTTTTTGCTCACAAATGGCATTCGTATTATTAGCTACTGCTTGTGGCGCTTGCTAAAGTAGTTTTTTCTTTTTCTTTTTTTGTCAGTTTTTTGCATTTGCCTTCGGCTTTAAGTTCTCTTTTTTTTGGGTTTTTTGTTTCTTTCCATTTTGCCATTTTTCATTTTGCCAGTTGGGAATTAACAAGAAAACCTAAAGGAACAAGTAAGAAAGCTCTAGTCGAGACTGCTCGACTACGAGATCCCCTGAACCCTTGGAGCAATAGATATTTCAATAATTTTTCGCGTCTTTCAGCTTACACAAGAAACACGCACACACACACACACACAGGCATACATACACACACACGCATACAGACACACATACACACACACACACGCATACATACACAAGCGCATACACACACACATACACATACACACACACATACACAAACACATACACACACAAGCACCCACGCATAAACGCATGGGCTGCAGTGTGCGCTTACTATGAGAACTTAATTGTTTAATAACTTTTTTTATGGACGTACGATCTTCATGAAACTTTCAGATTATGATTATAACATGAATATGCATGTAATTGCCAAAGCACAAGTCTCTAGTATTTGAAATACGCTTTTTACAAAAGTGAGGGTGAGGGGGTGAATTTAAGGGTGGGGGGTAAATTTTAACAAAAATCGAAATTGTATAAATTGCATATAAGCATACATTAAAAATTTGGAGACTCTAGCAATAAAGGTGTAGAAGATATAATTTTATAACTGGTTTTCGATAAGGTTTTTTATCGATAAAAAAAGATCGGGATGAGTTATCGAATTTTAATGATAAACTTGATATGCGCGCTGTAATTACGGACATTTTAAAAAAAATTTGAAGTCTCTAGCTCTTATATCTTCTGAAATCGACGCGTTCATACATACGGACAGACGGACAGACGGACAGACGGACAGACAGACGGACAGGGCCAAATCAACTCAGCTCGTCACCCTGATCAAGAATATATATACTTTGTGGGGTCTGCCACGCCTCCTTCTCCCTGTTACATACATTTCAACAAAACCATTATACCCTGATTTCCCATTGAAAATGGGTTCAGGGTATAAAAACAGCAGCAGCCAAACAGCAGCAACAACAACAACAACAAGGAACGACTAGTGCTAAAAATAAATGTTTATTTTATAAGATTTGGCGTTGTTGTTGTTGCACGCGCTGCCTTCAAGACTGTCATTGTTTTCTAGCGAGAGCAGAACAGAGAGGCGCAGACAGCAGGCAACATAGAAAGAGGGCGTGGTAGGGCAAATGTTGGCAGTAGCATATAGTCAAGCAAGAGAAAGAAAGGGAGCGGGTGGAAAGAGAGAGACAGATTGGGAGAGAAGGCAAGAGGAAAGAACTGCAGTTGACCTAGACAGTGAAATTTTTAATGTATCACTATGCAGCATGAATATATATATATATATATATATATATAAATAATGATATAGATGACATGAGAGGAGCAATAGATGATAAGCAACGCCACCTAGAAGAAAGTAAAAGCAATCAGCAAAAGATAAAAGTTGTGAAAAAAAATCATCTGTAATTGAATGAGCTATAGCGATCTAGGCGGTATTGATTTTTTAAAAATATTTTTGAAAATAGTTTATCCAATTTGAATATTTTTCTTACAAATAAACATCTAGTTGCCTAAAAATAAATTTTCTCTATTGTCATGGCCACAACGTGTAATTAGAGCATAGAGCATACAATTTTTTTGTTGGTTATGATTGTACATTCCATGTTCTCGTGCCTAGACAAGAATATTGAGACTGGCATTAACAGAGCCTAAGGGGAATTGAAGTGATGCCTAAAGCGCTGCTAGAGAATATATAGAGTAGGAACACGATAATACGAAATGGCAAGGGGATCAGTAATTTTTTTTCGATATACACAGAAATTCAAATAATCGAGAATTTCTTACGAATTTCTTATTTCAATCAATTGAATTTATCGAGATTTTCGATTTAGCGGGGTACGAATTATCGAGACTCGACTGTATGTATTGTAAATGGTGAATTGAGTGAATTGGTGAAGAGATAAATTACTAGACAATTAGACAATTAGATGGTGAGAATCTATGTACGAGAATATATATATACTTATAAAAATATAAAGAAATTAAAAAGAAAATGTTATATAAATATATCGTAGAGTGATCTAGTAGAACTGCAAGAATATCTATACTGTCGATTATTTGATCGATCGCCGTACAGCTCTAATGCTTATGGAAATATTGGTAGCTAAAGCTAAATTATTCAGTACACTTAGTAGATGCGTGATCTTTGAGCTATACGTTAAGTGATATCGACATCGAATAAAACCTATCGATGTATTGAAAAAACTATTTATCGATACAATTTATGCTGTCATCGATCTAGCAGCTTCACTGTGCTAGCCAGTATTACATTTCTGGTACTCATTGAAACATTCACTCAATTTTCTTCAACTAACTATTTTTCCCCCACTTTGTTAATTGTGATCAAATCACTAGTAATGGTAATGTTTACAGTTTATGAGCCAGATTCTATGACGAACTACGACCTTTCTGCTTAAGTTCCTCTGCGCTCTACATGACACCAATATATGTTGAATAGATTCCGTTTGTTTACGATCTTCCCGTTTGTCCCTTCACAAAGCTCTGGCATTTTGATCTACAGCAATCTGCAATATTTCAAGACAATTGACAAGTTCAAAGTTTGGGCGATTCGCATGACCTTATCAGCGGATATCAGATTGAGATCTGTTCGAAAACAACTTTATAGGCAATCAGGTAGAAATTGTATTTGCTTCTATGTTGTCAGACGTGCGTGTTGTTGTTGTTGTTGTTGTTACTGTTGTTGCTGTCGGGTGCTTGTAGCAGCAACATTATTTATTTATTTCTTGCCGCTGTTTGTTTCTGATTTGTTTGTTTGCGTTGCTTTTCCTCGGCGTCGTCGTCGCTGTAGTTGCGCTGCTTGCCAAGGCAGAAATTGATTTTTATAAATAGCGCGCATACGCAACGTGGCACGCACTGAAGTAGAAAGCACATTGGCTGTCTCTCTGCTTGCCAGCGCATGTGTCTCTCTGTTTGCCTTCCTTTACTTTCGCCTGTCAACAGATTCGACTGCGCGGGGAGGCGAATAATGGGCGCTTGCTGTAATTGGGAGGGTAGCTGTACTACTAGTAGCAACAACAACAGCAACAACAACAGCAACAGCAACAACAACAGCAGCAGCAGCAACGACAGCAGCAGCAGCTGCTGCCACAATTGATCGCATCGACTGCTGCAACACATTTAGCCATAGATGGGAATTTTGCCATCGAAATGGCGAACGCCAGCAGGAATCAGCGACTCGGAATTGCTTTGATTCACTTTGTTATTCTGTTTGCCAAGCAATCGCTAACCAATCGCTGCAGATGCAATATATGCTCAAAACTCTTTGCATAATCAAACAATTTCAGTGCCAGTCTGTCTGTCTGTCTGTCTGTCTGTGTGTGTGTGTGTATTTGTGTTAGTGTGCGTGTGCGTGCGCTATACTTAACATGTGGCCCTCTTATGAAATTCTCGCTAACAAATCTAAGAGCAGCCAGAAAAAAACCTCTTTCAAATGCACTTCAGCAAATACTCTAACTAAAACTAAAAGTTGAACGACTTTTAAATATTTGAATAATTTTACTAAAGTTTCGTTCGCACTCTGTGCTTTAAGTAGAATAAATCTAGGCAAGATTTAGTTGTTTCTATCTAAGCATATTTGATTCACTTACATATATCTCATTTGCTCTACTTAGTTGTCTGCATGTACAATCAAATTCAAACAATTATTTACATGGCATACAGTGCGTATGCGTAATAAATGGGTACATCTTTAGTACTGTACAAGCTTTAATTATAAGAGAACAGCATAATTATATTTCAATGCGGTTAATTGGATGGAGAATTGTTTGATGCTTGCCTAATCAACAATGCTTAGATACGAATGCAACATTTCTCTGATTTCTCAGCTTGCCCTGAATTTCAATTTATTAGTGCCCTTATTCATTACACTCAAGTAAGTGAACATCGAACATGTTAGGGAACGTCATTCGAGCTCGTATAGCTCCAATTTCAACTGCTGCTCCGACAAATCCAATTCAAGTGCGGCTCTTGTTATTAATATTTATTAGCTGTAAGAGTAGTACCTGTTTATATTTTATATCAAATTGCTTCTTAACTTGCATATAATACTTACGTATTTATATGTTTTTATTTTGCCTAGAGTCCGTATTTTTCCACATTTTATTCACATGTTTCCAGCATTTGTTATTGGCTATTTTTGTTGAGAACTTTTCGAATGGTGCAGTCGATTTAATTGTGGTCTGTGGTTAGTCGACGTAGACAAGTGCCTAGACTTAGCCCTAGCCGCAATGGGCTTAATCACACGATCTTGTTGGTCAATGAATGAATTGAAGAATTGCGTGAAATTTTCTGTAACAAGTTTATTTAAGTAAATCAATTGCGTACGATTAGTTTGACGAGCACAATCATTATTTCAATTAAAATGAATTTCAACAATTCACAGAGCATTGGCTCCGATCTAAGTTTTGAAAATAGAATACCCGTTAGCTATCGCTCACATTCACAAAATGCGAATATGCCCCATTTGCTTTCTTGTTGTGGCAGTGTATTAATTGAATTGTGTTGCCAGGCCAGCGAGCAGCACAACATTCGCCTGGCGTTTGTTTGGATTTCATTTTTGGCTCAAATTTTGTTGTTTTATTTGTTGTTGTTGTTGCTTTAATTCGATTTTATAGACAATTTGGTTTATAATTGAATTTAGCTTCGTTTTCACTTTGGCTTTTGCTCAATGTTAATTGCACAATGTTTATTTTATGGCTCCATTAAGCATTTCCAATGAAGCAAACACACACACCTACACTCACTCACACACACTCACTTACACACATTTGTGTATAGCTAAATAAGAAGATATTGCGTATACGCCGCGTGCAATTGCATTCAGCAATTCCTTGCCACTCGGCACAGCACCAACCGCCCAGCCCCCCTCCCCCCACCCCACTCGTTGCACTCATGTGCCTGTCATGTAAATGCCGTTATAATCAGCGCTAATGTGCTTAAATGAGGGCTGGGCCATCGGGCATTGGGTGTCGTGGTGCAGTCGCCTTTGTGGCGATGGTGGTGCTGCCGTCACGTGTCCAAGTGGCGATTTTTAAGCAAATTTCGAATGCCTACAACCCCCACCCGCCTCAGTTCAGCCTTCCGCTCAACTGGGTCAATGGAAAACGGAAGCATTTACAAATATGTTTTCGCCCACGTGGCGATTTCGTTGCCTCTGCCTCTTGGCTGCAATCATTTTGGGCAATTTTCTTGGCATTCCGTTGCAGCGAATGGGAACAATGATGATGCCCACAGCCCAATGCGCTGTTGCATGAAATGCCTGTGGGGCATGCGAAGTAGATGCAAAGCAAGCAAATAAAACGAATTCAATTCTCGTTCCCATTCCGATTGAGCTTGCGGAGCATTTGGTGTTTTTAATGCATTGCACTTGGTTTGTTAGAAACTTAACCGATTCGTTAGCTGGCTGCCTGAAATGCAGTTAATATGAAAATCACCGTTACGAAACATTCAACGGTTAACCGATTTGCTTCATTGGGCGCACTTAAAAGCCAAGTTTACAGCATTTTGTTTGCTATTTTAGCCAAGCGCTGCTCACTTTATTGTTGTTTTTTTTTTTTTTTTGCTTTTTGTTTTTCTTTTTATAACTGAATCGGGTTTTTCCAAAACTTTGCCAATTTCGCTGCCATTTCATTGATTTAGTTTCAAAAAGTTTTGGCGTCTTTGGCCAACCGATTCACCTGCTTGCTGCCCCGCACCGCCGTCCTGCAGTGGTGCAGGCCTCAGGCATAGCCGCCTGCCAAGTGGGTCAATGCAAAACGGAAGCATTTTCGAGCAAGTGAAATATGCATTGCCTAGTTTCAGGCAACGACAAGAATTTAAAATGGAATTTTCTTGCACTTCTTGTCCTTAATCAACGTGCGCTGGCCTGGCCTGGCCTGGCCTAGCCTAGCCTGGCCCACAGGCGCTTGGGCTCTAGCCTTGTGGTTGATGGTTGCAGCTGCTATTGTTGTTCCTCTAGCTGTGGCTGTGGCTGTGGTTGAGGTTGAGGTTGTGGCTGTGTGGCTGTTATCTTTGCTTCATTCGGCGCAATTTCAACTTAAGCACGCAATGGCCCGCCGGCGGGCAGGGCGTGGCAATTAATGACAGTAGTGGCATGCAAATTGTTGCCACGGCTAAGGAATAGAGGCAGAAGCAGCAGCAGCAGCAGCTGCAACAAAATTTCGACATTGAACCCTGTAATCAAACACTCTAATTGCCAGCAGGCGGTGACGGCTTATCGATTGACCAACCGAAGGTCAAAGCGACTTCGATCTTGAAGGAGAACTGGGAAGTGGAGCTGGGCGCACTGGCCCAAAGTAGAGAATGTGGGTCAATGTGGCTGTGGCTGATTTAACGCACTTTCGCCTGCTGTTAGGCCACACACACACACACACATACACACACACATGCACGCACACTGTGCGCTTGTGTTTGCTTCCCATGCTGGCCAAAATGTTAATTAAATTTGTAGCCAAGCGTTTGCATATTTCCGATACGCAGAGCAGCGCCGGGCAGCTGATTGCTTGATGTCAAACTTTTTGCCAACTGCGCAGTTCTTGAGGCATCGGTCAACAGATTCGATTTTAAATTAAAATAGAAACCCAATTGACCTCTGGGTGAGTGTGTGTGTGTGTGTGGTATAAACTGCTCCACTTGCTTGGCTAATGCATTGCACTAGCTGCAAACTTTGAGAACGTCGCTCAACTTTAGTTAGTGATAATTATTTTCCTGGCAATTGAGTTAGTTTTGCGCTTCAGCTTCACCTTCGTCCTCTGTCATCCCTCTCCCTCTCCCTCTCCCTCTCCCTCTCCCTCTCCCTCTCCCTCTCCCTCTCCCTCTCCCTCTCCCTCTCCCTCTCCCTCTCCCTCTCCCTCTCCCTCTCCCTCTCCCTCTCCCTCTCCCTCTCCCTCTCCCTCTCCCTCTCCCTCTCTGTGTCTCTGCCTCTTTGTCTCTCGCCCCTCGTCAGCTTGGTGAAGTGCATTAAGTTTAACCGCTGCCAAGTGGTTTTCTTCAGTCTAATGCAAAATATGCTGTTGGTAGTTGTTAGAGCCGGAGCTCAACTAATGCACTTTGTAATGCTTTTGTGTTAATTCATTTGCCGAACGAAGTTCACTTAGCTTTGTGCATAGTCCAGCAGCTGACAGCACGCACTTAAGTGTTCCAGCTGCAAAGGATTATCAACTAGAAGACCGCATAAGAGGCTTACGCTTGCTGAAGTTTTTAGTAATCGCATCAATATACATACATATAATAATAATGAATATACATATACAGATTTAGGAGCGATCAGAAATTGATTACTATTTACCAAATCCTTCTTCTTAGTAATGAAAGAAAATGCAGACTTTAATAAAAACAAACGTGACTTTTAGCCTTTAGACTTGGCCAGTTTTTATACCCTGAACCCATTGAAAATGGGAAATCAGGGTATAATGGTCTTGTCAAAAGTATGTAACAGGCAGAAAGTTTTTCTCTAAATATCGATAACTACTCTCGATATTTGATTATCGATTAAAAACTTTATCGAAAGCTAGTTATTTAATTATATCTACTGTACCTTTAGAGCTAGAGCTTCCAAGTTTTAAATGTGGACTTATATATATTTTATACAATTTCGATTTTTGTTAAAATTTACCCCCCACTCCTATTTCCACCCCCTCACCCTTACCTTTGTAAAAAGTATCAAATACTAGAGACTTGTGCTTTGGAATGTACATACATTATGATTATGTTCTGAAGGTTTCATTAAGATTGTACGTCTAGAAATTAAATTATTCAACAAATTAATTCTTATAATGTTGCTCACACTGCAGCGCAGCCCAAGCGCAGTCGCTGCTTACTGCACAGTTAGCAGAGCGCGTTCTAATACGTGCGTTTGTATGTATGTGTGCCGAAAAGAAGTGCAGAATATCAGATTAGAGGGTTCAGGGTATCTCCTAGTCGAGCAGTCTCGACTAGAGTCTTCTTACTTGTTCAAAATATATTTTTACAAAAATTAGATTAATTAAAGTAGAGCACTGCAGTCGGGCCGAACTGACTGCAATGTACACGTTCACGGTCTAGAAGCATTTGCCACTTCATTGCTCAAACCATATTATTTACATGGAATTTTTGGGAAGCAACTCAGCAGTGAATGAGATTATGATATTCGTTGAATCTCCATGATAAACTGAATTCATTTATATATTTGGAAATGCAGTGAAATACGGCATTAGCGATGTTCCTGAAGACGCTATAGCGTTGTTTCTTAATATTTTTGACTGAGCATGACAATTTTCAAATCAAATGCTTATTTGCTATGCATAAATTTATATAATTGTAACTAAAAAAAATACAAAAATTCAAAAATAAATAAATAAATAAGTAAGCAAGTAACAAAAATTAATAAATAAGCAAGAAAGAAAAAAAAAAAATAAATAAGAAAAAAATAAATAAATAAGAAAAAAAAAATTAATAAAAATGCAAATAAAAATATAGGTAAATAAAAAAAATATAACGAAATAAATAAATAAAAAAAAAATAAATAAAATAAAAAAAAATAAAAAAATAAAATTAAATTAAAAAATTTAAAAAGTAAATAAATAAAAATATAAATAAATAGTCGTTCAGAGAAAGGATGAACAATGTACACATTACACAAAACCAATATACTCTGTACAGTTTGCAAGCGAGTATCAACATAGTTTGCAACAATTAGGCAGCAAGCGTGTTTGCACAGGCTCTGCTGCCTGGCTGAGCTGCGTCTTGTTTGCTGCTATCAACTGTTTGCGCCTCGTTTGCATAGAGGAAATGCTCAGCTTTAAGTTTGCATCCTTAGCGCCGTCCTGCCTTATCTCTGCGTTCATTTGAAAAGGCTTTTCACTTAATTTGCTGTTGCTTTTGCAGCGTTTCGCTGCATGACGTTCCATCTGCTAAAGGCTTGTCGCAACAACCGGACCGCTCCCCTCGCCCTCCCCCTTTCAGTTTGGCGGCTACGCCTCTTGTACGTTACGTCCTGTTTTGCCGTTCTTTAAATGGCTTTCACATTTCTGCGCTGGCCTCACGGAAGCTGGCTTTGAAGTTTGCCCAGGCGATGTTTAACTTCTGCCAGCGCCTGCTCCAGTTAAGCCGACTTTTCTTTTTTTTTTTTGCCCCCCTCGCCACAAACTACCTTCGCCTCGCCGAGCCGTACCCCCTGCAAGGCCCGCTCTGTCTCTGTCTCTGCATCTGTCTCTGGCTTGAAGAGTTGTCGAGTAATCGGGTCATGAAATGGCAGGCACATTTTTCATTAAGTGAAAAGTGCGAGGCGTCTCTCCTCATCTTATTTACAATAGCCTGTCAGAAGGGCTTTCATCTCGAAAAAAAAAAAAAAAAAACAGAAATAGAAAGAAAACCCCATCAAAAACACGCACACTCACACGCACACGCACTCGCACGCCCACACTCACTATATAAAACGAAACAATTTTTGCATATCTAAAACTAGTCGACAAACTAAGTGTGTGAGAGGTTTGGCAAGAAGAGTATTAGCAAAGTCTTTAGGCAATATTTAAGGATGTGTTTGCATAGAGCAGAGACAAGAGTATAGGTATATATATGTATTGCTATATATTCATTTTTTTCCTCCAGATATATATTTATTCCCTGCACCCATCGAAAATTGTATTTTAGGGCATAGTGGTTTTGGGAAGTTGTATGTGAAAGGGCTAAAGGAGGCGTGGCAGATCGAATAAAGTGTATAAATTCATGATCAGGACGACGAGCTGTGTCCATAGAGGCATGTTGTTCATGTTTGTCCTTATGATATATATTTTATAAGTATTTTTCTTTCGATAATTTATTTCATTTCTTTATTATCGATAAAAGTCGATAGCTTGCCTATCGGAGTTGACATAGTTACCGTAAAACTTGAAGACTTTAAAGCCCCTTCACGCTGAAAGTTATGCATGGATTTTCAACATCTTGAATACCTCCCCCAGATGTTCATAACACCTATTTTCAAGACTTTTCCTACTCAAGAGTAAATTCTGCACAGGATATCTGCTGGTTGAGTATTCCCGCCTAGAGCACGCTCACTTTTAGTAAACTCATGGGAGTTGTAAGACCTTGGCACTCCATTAGATTTAACCCAAAGCAAATCTATATCTAGAGGAAAAGCCTTTAATATAGCCTAATTAGCGTGTAGCGGATTCGAATTGGCCAGCCTCTGTTTCTACTCTCCTTTGCCTATCCCCTCATGCAACTAAACGGCTGTGTGTTGCATAATTTGAAGCGTTGCGAATTAGTTGAGCTATCATCAGCTGCATCAGCGCGCTAGTCTCGTCCAGGCTGCAGGACGTGGCACGTGTATCATCTTTTACATTTTTAATTTGCGCTTGGAGAGGGGATGTGTGTGGGGCTGGGGCTGGGGCTGGGCAAAATGTTAATCATGATGAACCAGTTAGACACACACTGAGACAGAGGGAAATGAGCTGGAGCTGGGGCGATGACTGACTGCGTGCGTGTGTGGATGGATGTGGGTGGGCGTGGCACGTGCTCTGCATCGTCATCTCTCATGTAAAATGCATGAAAAACAAACACGCGCGTCTTTTTTGCCTTACGCATAACAGTTCTTCCTCTTATGTATATGTATATACATTATCTTTTTTATATTTTGTTTTCATTTTTATGTGAGCCTAAGCCAAGCACCAAACCCTACGCCCCTCTATCTTGTGTGCCATAAGTCTGTCTCTTGTTGACAACTGTCTATTCAGCTCGTTGGCGTCCGGGGAGGGGATGCGATGTTGCGGGGGCACTACTGCTGGTTTGTTGCACTGCGCAAATTTGCATAGAGAAACGAATGAAGAAGTCTCTCTCTCTCTCTCCTCTCTCGCTCTACCTCTGTCTCTTTTCATTTTGCTACTCATCTGTTTTTCTTTGTCTTTTTGCTTTTTGCTCCTTCTGAACTTCTTCCTTCTCACCCTTTTCTCCTCCTTTTCCTTTTCCTTCTTCTTTTTCTTCTTCTCCTTCTCCTTCTTCCTTCTCATTTTCCTCTCTTTCTTTTTTATTATTCTTTCTTTCTCACTCTCCTTGTGCTTTTCCCTTTTTTCTTCTTCTCATTTTCCTACTCCTGATCTTTGCTCTTCTTCTCTCCTTCTTCTTTTCCTCCTCCTCCTGTCCTTCCCGTCTTCTTCTCTTCCTCCTACTCACTTTGTTTTCTCTTTAAGACTCTTATTGTCTCTCCCTTGTTCCGCCTCTGTCGACGTCTCTTTCTCACTATCTTCTCTATCTCTAATTGATCTATGAATAACAGAAGTTATTCCCCATAAATGTAATATAACAGTATAACCCAATTTAAGAAATTTGTATCAAGTACAAAATAAAAAGAATGGTTCTATTCCTGCTATAGCATCACGCTTAAGGTTAACAGAGTTATAGCCTACTCTATACATCCTCACACAAGATCACAGAATAAATAGTTTAGTATTTCATTTCGAAGAAGTCAAGCTTTAAGATTTTGTGACTTTATGCAAACACAAACGCACACACTCACAGTTGGAAAAGACAAAAGTGGACACAAAGTGGAGCAGCTGTTGCATAATTTATGCGAGATGCTAACCTACTCGACAGTCACTCGATAGCCCTCCAGCTCCCAGATTTGGCGTCGAATTATGCAGCACCCAAAAGTATACAGCAGCTGTTCGGAGCTATGCTGCCTGGACGGACAGGCAGACGGATGAGTAGACTGGCGCAGGAGTCGCAGCGCTAAGCGAATCTCATGTGATGGCAGAATGAAACCTTTGCTGTGCATAATTTAGTGCTTGGCTTAACTCGGAATGTGTTGCAGCAACAATAACAGCAACAGCCACAGCAAACAAGGACAACAAAGATTGAGTAATTCAGTGGGTGTGTAGGATAAAGTAGTTTATGAGCTGACACTTCAGACACCCGGAAATAATAATAAAGAAAACAAACGCAACGAGAATGCAGATGAGGACGAAAACTTGGGCATGCAAATGAAAGAGTAGATGACAGGCCGGTGCGAGGAGATTAAAATGCAATCGAGCAGACAACAAACCGGAAGTGTTTATAGCACAAATCCTCTGGGAATGCAAATACAATTTGAGTTTCTTTTAAGGTGTTGAAAAGCAAAAAGAAGAAATTCCGACAAGTGTGCCGATTCTATTTTAGCATGTGCTAAGGGAAAAGGCTCCTCAAAGTTGTTATCCACTTGATATATAAATATACTTTAAATGCGTACAAAAATATGAAATGTATAAAAATTATGTATGTAGATATACTTATGTTTTATTGACTCAAAGCTAAACTGAATTCTTAAGTATAATGAATTTCTATATTGTATATTTTAATTTATAATTTGGGAACAATAATTTTAGAAAAAAAAAACTGTTATACAGATCTTGCCTTAGATATGAATGGTACAAAGTTAGTTATATACATAGATAGATGGAAATATGAAAGGTTTAAATCTTGGTGCTGAATTTAATCGTTGTGAATAAACCAAAGTTCTAGTTAGGATGTATTAAAAACTGTTAAGAATTGGAGGAACAAAACTGTTATATGTACGTTTAAACTTCTACATACATTTTTTTCGATTTAGAATTTCTATAAATGAATTTTTATTGAACTTAATTAAAAGAAACTGTAATAATTTCGTAGCACAAAACTGTTGTATTAGAATGCAAAGCTTAATTGCTTAACTACTAGAAAATGTATTTCTGAATAAAAACACTCTGGGTAATTTGAAGAAAAAATTGAAAATCTGAAAAAAAAAAAAAAAAACAAAAGCAACGAATAGCTGTTATACCCATCACTCTATCTCTCTGTTCGTTGTTAAGAGTTGCAGATTAGTTGGAGTGCCATCTAATCTATTTAAAACTAGAGCAAATGGCAGGAAATTCAAGTGCTGAGTGGAGGGAGGGGAGAGAGAGAGAGAGGGAGCAAAAGGAAAATCATGAAAAGGTCACTCGAGAGGAAAATGGCTGCTTGACAAATTTAAACTTGCAAAGTAATTAAGTTAAAATTTACTATGAATGGAAAGCCGAAACAGAGTATTCATTAATGAAATTACAAATATTTCGGAAATGCTAAAGTTTAGCTAAGGTAGGAGCTGGCCATTCGCCCACACGTCCATTCGCTGGAGACCTTTGCCCTTTGCGTCGCTTCTACATTGATTAATTATAAAGAATCACAGCTGCTGCAATTGCAAATGCAAATATTTTGTTGGAGCTGGCAGCTAGAAATACGACTATAAATAGGAAAATCCTGCTGCTCCCTCGCTGACCATTGGCTCAACATTCGAATAACCCAGGAGTCCGATGACGGGTGTAGGGCGTGGGGCGTCGAGCAAACGAAGGAGCTGTGCACAGCTGCAGTTGAAAAGTTCAGGCAGCTGCACTTCAGGCCAAAACGTTTCGGCTGGCTCTTTCCCTCTCTGTGTGCTAAGCCGGCTTTCTGTAGCTGAAGAGGCTAACTGGACTTGCTAACTGAATTGGTAACAGATTGACGGATATTATATTTACACTAACAGATATGTATACTATATAGATTGAGTAGGATGGTAAAGACTTGTATAGATTAGTGATGAGAGATCAAGGGCTGATTAGCTCCATAGAACGTACTATATCAATAGCTAAATTCAATTCAATAGTATTTGATCTTAATCATAATATATTATTGACCGATGTTAAGTTGATTATTAAGTCGAGCCTTTGGAAAGTGCTGTCTAATTATGTTAAACTTGAAATAACTACATTAATAGTTATTGGTCAAGTTAGATTTAAGGGAAATACTTAAAAAACAAAATTAAAGCTAAAGATAAAATTAAGCTGCAATAAAAGAAACTCATATATATTATAGATTATTTTTATATAAATTCAGAAAGTTTAGTCTTTCTGAATACTCAGTTAGGTAGAGACCTGCGTTTCCATTGCTAGTACGTCCGTTGGCTCATCTGTAATTTTTGTCTATTCCAGAAAATCCGTTATGATTCAGCAGACAAAGTCGTTATAGAAGATGCAGCTAAGCTTATAGGCAAATTATTTTAGAGTACTTCTAAGGCTATTTAAATTTATATTCATGAAAAATCATGGAAAAGCTTTTACACTTTTCAAATTACACATTAATATTAATTAATATTATTAATGAATAGATTACTATCCTTATCATGCGCTTTCTATTTACACAATTTCATTTTACAAATGAAGCCTTTAGTATTTAGAGTATTTCATATTCGGCTAGCATTTTTTTGTAATCTAGCTTTTTTTTTTGCTAGTTTCTGTATGCAAATTTAATTAATTTTTTTGTTTTTGTGTAGTCTTCCTGCAGTAGCACAATGTGTGTATGGGACTGTGTGTGTGCTGCTGTGCTCGTGTGTGTGTGTGTGTGTGTGGGCGTGACCTACTTGCATTCGCAGCACAGGGACGTGCTGACGTTTCCCTTGGCTATGCAAAAAATGAATTTCAAAGCAAATATGACAGCGAATGGAGAATTATGTTCGTCGTGCGTGTGTGTGTGTGTGTCTGTGTGTGTGGGGGCATGTGACACGCCCACTTGTTGTGCCTCACTAATACTTGATGCAATAGAGTTTGTTTTTCTTTCAACTGCTTGCAGCGCATAAAAAATGTAATTGAAGCTACAACAACACATCTGAAACACGCATACATACACTTTTTCTGTGTATGTGTGTGTGTGTGTGTGTGTGTGTGTTGAAGGTCGTTCGCTGGCACGCCCCCTGCTAGCGACGCCTCTGACCACGCACATGCAACATTTGCTTGTTTCCTTTTGCTTTTCTTTCATTTTTGCTTTTGTGCTTGGCAACCAACTAACTACAACAACAACAACAGCAACTATAAGAGCAAGAACAACAACAAAAAGTCTTAGCTATTTTCCACCATTTCCCCTGTGCTTGGCAACCGAACTAGCCCACACACCCCCGCGCCCCCACCCGCCCAGGCTAAACAACAAAATGCCCGTCGATAAATTAGTTGTACGCCATGTTCGAGGCAATTGTTTGTTGTCCCCCGTGCTCGAGTCTGTTGCATATGTAGAGAGTAATTGTCTCTTCATTTCGATATACATATCTCTATATATATAGAATGTGCATGTGTGGGTATTTGGACTAAAACGCTCTTTGGTATTTTTTAGTGCGCAGCTGCCGCACCGGCAAACAGGTGCAGATGACGGAGGCGGAGGTGCGCGGCTTGTGCTTGAAGTCACGCGAGATATTCCTACAGCAGCCCATACTGCTGGAGCTGGAGGCGCCACTGATCATCTGCGGCGACATACACGGCCAGTACACAGACCTGTTGCGGCTGTTCGAGTACGGCGGCTTTCCACCGACGGCCAACTATCTGTTCCTCGGCGACTATGTGGACCGGGGCAAGCAGTCACTGGAGACGATCTGCTTGCTCCTGGCCTACAAGATCAAATATCCCGAGAATTTCTTCTTGTTGCGCGGCAATCACGAGTGCGCCAGTATTAATAGAATTTATGGTAAGTGTGCGTTGCTGACTGAGATGTGGATTACGTGTACCATGGCATCCACATTGAGCGTACATTAAGTTTGCTTTGTGGGTGGTAAGAGTATTATGGGGGCAAAAGTGGGCGGTAAGTGCAGATCAAAGATAAATTAATTTGACTGAGGAATATTCATATGTGCATTGTAATATGATTGTGGGACATATGTGGATTCTAAGTCTAAGGCTATATTTGATAGAGGATTGTAATTGTTCTATATGCATTGTATAATTGAGGGATACATGTGGATTGTAAGTGTAGACAAATCATAAATTTTCAATGTGGATTGTAATACGTTTATAGGACTCATGTGGATTGTAGGAGGAGACAACTTTTTGATCGAAGAAAAACTCATTTGATAGAGAATAATACATATGTTTTAAACATATGTATGTAGACTGTAATATGATTATAGGGCAAATGTGGATTGTAAGGGAGAAAAGAAGAGAAGAGAGAACTGCAATTAGACTGTATGGTATGTGGATAGCAATACAATTGTGGGGCACATGTGGGCTGTAAATGGAACGTATATGTAATAAATTGGACTATAAGTAGATCGTGAGAGAAACTTATGTATTTGATAGTGTAGCGTATGTGATTCCATGGATTTTGGATTATAAGTAGATTGTGGAGAAGAAACAACATAGGTCTATTAATGAATAGGAGGCCGGTGTGAAATAAATTGATTGCATATTATTTAGATATGTAGTGCTTTAGTATATCGTATATGTATTGTGTATGCCGCATGGAGACTACGTGAAACTCTGATCATTCGCATACATTAATTGCTCTGTGCTAGGAAATTGCCAAGCGATGTAATCTTGTAATCCATGATACGCCTTCTGTGTATGCTATATATAATACTTGTTTCTCTCGCCAGGCTTTTACGACGAGTGCAAGCGTCGCTATAATGTCAAACTATGGAAGACCTTCACAGACTGCTTCAACTGTCTGCCGGTGGCCGCGATCATCGACGAGAAGATCTTTTGCTGCCACGGCGGCCTCAGTCCCGACCTGCAGGGCATGGAGCAGATTCGTCGCCTGATGCGACCCACAGATGTGCCCGACACTGGGCTGCTGTGCGATCTGCTCTGGAGCGATCCCGACAAGGATGTCCAGGGCTGGGGCGAGAATGATCGTGGCGTAAGCTTCACCTTCGGCGTTGATGTGGTATCCAAATTCTTGAATCGACACGAGCTGGACTTGATTTGTCGTGCGCATCAGGTGAGACAGCCCGCCCCAATGCATTGGTACTAAAAAATTAATGCTAAATCTCCATGAATGCTTTCTGTTTAGGTCGTTGAGGATGGCTACGAGTTCTTTGCGCGACGTCAGCTGGTCACACTGTTCTCGGCGCCCAACTACTGCGGCGAATTCGACAATGCTGGCGGCATGATGACCGTGGACGATACGCTCATGTGCTCATTCCAGGTAAGATCCATCCAAAACTTGAGTGTGCTCAGCGTGCGTGCTTCATGTCCATTTCCATTGCAGATATTGAAGCCATCCGAGAAGAAGGCCAAGTACTTGTACAGCGGCATGAACTCGTCCCGGCCAACAACACCGCAGCGCAGCGCCCCAATGTTGGCGACCAACAAGAAGAAATAATATATCCATCCGCTTCCATTTCCTTAAAACCTCAACAAACAGCAGCAGCAGCAAAAACAATTAACAACAAATAAACGAATAACTTTTATATAGTATATATACGTACATAAATATGTCAAAATTTAATGTGTGCAAACTAGTTGAAAGATTACACAAAAAACAAAAACAAAAAAATACAAAAAAAACAAAACAAAAAAAAAAAAAAAAAAAAATACACACAAATCCAAGTACAGAAAGAAAACGTAATACAAAAACTAATTTCAAATGAAATCGCAGCGAACAAAATGAGTTGCAGATAAACAACGCAAAACGTGTTAACGGTTTAATAAAAACAAAATAATAATAAAAAATAAATATTAAAAGAAATATATATATATATATTAATATATATAGTTATATGTATATGAGTATACTGTATATGTAACTGATAACGTTATCATTAACTGTATACAACTTCTATATTATTTATTTACATTACATGTACATACATGTTGCTATATGCATATTGATTACACTACACAACAAAACAAAACAAAACACTGAACGACAATGAACAGATAAACACTTAAGTTCTTGCATTTGTTTATAAAGTAAAGCTCTTGTCTCTGTCCTCTCAATTGGCTTGTGGCTAACACATTGTTGATATTGGTCAAGATCACGTCCAAATTCAACCAATGCAAACCTAGCCCCGCCTCGCCCCGCCCCGCCCCGCCTCGTTCCGGCATCATTTCAACACACGATTTAGAGCAACAAGAGTACAGCGATTTAAGCAATGAATTTATATAGACATATTAATGTAAACTATATACGATATCTACTTATATGTACCGCAACCAAAATACATAACAAATGCAAACAATTCTATTAACTAGTTTTTCCCATACAAATAAAGAAAATGGAAAAGCTAACAAAAAAAACAAAAAAAAAAAAAAAAAAAAAAAAAACACTTTAGAGCAGCAAATAAATGTAGTTCTATTATATTTAATTTTCAACTTATGTGTGCGCCGTCTAAAGCTAAAAATAAATTGTTTATAAACTAAGTGCGCATTACGATTTGTCTAACAAATAAAAAAAATATATATATAAAAAAAAGAATAAAAATTTACAACTTAAACGTAAGGCAGTTAAACTATGTGTATTTTTTTTTTATATTTATTATTATTTACCTTCTTTCAAATGTATTTTATTTAATTTTTTTTTTCGTTTAACTAATTTATTGCAATTTTTAATTGTATTTTAAAGAGAAAAACAAACTAAAGTTAAAATGTAAAATGCGAAAAGCAGAAGTAAAAAATTTTTTTTAGAAAGTGACGAGTTATAAATAAATGAATATATAAATATATATGTATATGTATATATATACATTTATATATATACATATATATACATATGTATGTGTACTAAAAATAGTTTTAAACAGCTGTTAATGAATGGAAAGAAAACCATATTGAATAAATCTAAATACAAATACAATTCGATTAGTTTATATATATATATTATAATGAAGACGAAGAAGGACATTTGTTTATTAATAATAACAAATTAGAAACTTTTAACATCAAGCATGCCTAACATTTTTAACTTGCCTCAAAACATTACATTGCGAAAAATGAAAAAAATGAGAAATGATAATAACATATTTTAACGAATTTTTAAGCATTACTTCAAGTACTTGAAACACCAACATATAATTTTTGTTTATGTATATGTATACATAAAGATAAATCATATATATATATATATATATATATATATGTAAAACTTGATTTTATTCGTCAACTTTTTCATTCAACTTTATTAGATTGTAGTGCCTTTTTTGCCTCCCAAAATGAAACGAAATGAAATCCTGAAATTTAAGCAAGAAAACTATAAAGTTTATTTATACATGCATATATACATATACATACATATATAAATATATATATATATTAAAATATAGTGTACATTGGATATGTAACTAAAGATGGATGACGAAACAAGTAGGGAAAGTAACTGTTATCAGCAGCTGGCTCAGCGTGCATGTCATACGGCTTGACGTGGCCTGCATAACTTGGCATTGAAGTCAATTAATTGCATCACAAACTGTGTTTCACACATGCAACATGCAACGTGCAACATGCAATATGCAACATGCAACAACACAGCAACGCTTCTGACTCACTACTCGAATTTGTTGCAACATTTCTTTCGATTGCTTAGCAAAATCATTTTCAATTAATCTTTAAACTCTTTAGCTTCGTGTGCCTGTGTTTGTGCAGGCATATCACACTCACACACACATATATATAAATAATGGGTAATGAGAAAAAAAAACTATTGTGGTTGAAAAATGCAACACAACTGCGAATACAACAAAACGAACGAAGAAAATAAAGACGAAAAAAAAAAAAGAAATTTAAATAAATTAATATATTTATTATTGAAAATCAAATAAAAATTATTAAAAATTTATGTGAACAAATAGCACGTTTTTTAATTCATATACGAAAGTTCATCCAATTTGCCCATTTTGCATCTCTTTTTGTTGGCAGCAGAAATAAATGCCAGCTAAATTAACGGTTTACACTAATTGAATGAACCTCTGTCTCGCTCACTCTGCTTCTCCAATGCACGAACGATATGTACTCTGCATTCGCAATCATACTCACACATGTACATACATATACATATTTGTATGTACTGAGCTCGCTTGCTAACGAAGCCACAAAAACAAAAACATAGCTTAAGCCGTCCTCCAGAGCTTCGTGTCTATTCGGCAAACGCGCACGATCATTCATCGTGGAGTCCAAAAACAACGATGTCGACGAAGCAGCAACAACAACAAACTATGCGAGCAGCATAGGAAATTCCTATTAGGAATCAAATGCAGTCTGCCGTCCCTCTTCTGCACATATACTGCACTCTTCTACATAGTAGCATTGCACAAGCACTCCAACTGCATATTGTTATTGTTGCTCAGCACTCCAGCGTCTCTGATTCGCCACATGCGCGTTTTCGATGAGCCAATCAGAGGACTCACTTGCAATAACTTCATAAATCTGTTGGTTTGGCTCAGCATCTACCAATGATGCTTACATAATGAATTTACATGAGCTTTTCTGTCTGCAAATAAGGAAGGTCCGAAATTAGCAAATACCTGATGTACACATATGAGTGATTAAGTACATAAATGGTAATTGGTGGTAGGTTAGGAATAAAGCTTAAGTGTGTGCTCGATATCCTATGCGGAGCGCTTTGCAAGCTTTGAGAAGCTATTGGTCAGAATCGCACAATGTGTGCTTTAAAGCTTTATTTACTCCGAAAAAGTTACGGAAACGATAGCATGAAAAGCTCGATACTCTGTTAACTAACAGCAATGTTAAATAACTGTGGGTGTTTATTCAGCTTGTTGCTCGCATAGCCCTCAGCTGTAAGCTGTGCCCTTGCTACAGTCACAGCGCTGTGTTTGTGTGTGTGTGTGTGTGGTGAGCTCTGCTATTAGAGTCACGAATAGTAGGTGGTCGCTACTAAGTTAGTTTGGCTAATGGTCTAAGCTGATGTCTGGTAAACATTTGGAGGGTCCTGCTGGGCCTGCTGGCTGTCGCAGCAGCCAAAAGTTATAGAGCCCATTTTTGTAAAACGAAAACAAGCAATATTGGTTGTGCATGTTTTTTTTTTTTTCTATATGTTTAACATTTATTTCAGACTGTTTCAAATGCTCTTGATGATGTGCATCATGCGACCATGAACCTGGAGGTCCTTCCAATCATTAATCACGCCAACAGAGCGCTCCAGAATAAACAAAAACTCCAACAAAAAAAAAAAAAAAAACCCCAACAAAAATGTGTAAAATATATAATAATTCGCGCCCTCCAAAATTGAATCAATGACACTCAGATGAGGCTTATAGAATAAACATTTATTAAATACACATAAATTTCAGTATATATGTAGATATATGTAAGCTTGTATATAGATATAGAGAACTGCCGTCCGATTAATGCCCTGCGATGTCAGCGGCAGATTGAATGTGAATCTGTAAATCTTTGAATCGGGCGACAGCTTTACATAAATATATATCCACGTGGATCGTATAGGATAGTTCATAGTTTTAGTTTTTCGCTACCGTTTCAGTTGCTCCTCAGTGTGTGTGAGTGTGTGAGTGTGGTCATAGAAATGCATCACATTGAAATTGTAATTGTTGGAAATACTTTCTGGTTTCGCATATGTTTGTTTAGAGTTTACGTTTAATTGGATCATAGACACATAGATGTAAATATGTTGATATTGATGTATGTTATATGTGTGTGTGTAGGTTGCTTAGTTGCTGTTGCATATGCATATGTATGTGTGTGGTTAATGGTGAGGGAATGCTAGAGCATCGGCTCAAGTTTGCTTTGGAATATGGTTTATATGCGGGTTATGTATGCATGTATTTTGGTTAGTTACTTGGTTAGTTTACTTGGCTAATTGTCTATTTGACCATAAATTCTTGATTTAACTTTAGACATTTACACATTGAGATATTTTTTGGTATGGAACTGCGCTTATAGCTAACATTTAAAATCGTATTTTTTCTTTAAATCCATTTCTATGGCTGTAACTGTTTGTGTGTGTGTGTGTTTTGTGTTTGTGTGAGTTTCAGTTTGTATGGGCGCATGGGTGCATATGTGTATGTGTGTGTGTGTGTGTGTATCCTGTTGCTTGCGATTTTTTGACTCGATTCGCTTTTTGCTGGACAGAATATATCCACAGTTCTGTTGACGTTCGAAATGTATCGACATATATATGTATATATATATATCTGTATATGTATATGTATATGTATATGTTTATGTATATGTATATGTTGTGTATTGGGCGGATCTAGGCTTTAGGCATTTACGTTTGCAAAACACATAGATATATCGAGAATATTTGTCAAGCTCCATTTGGCTACTACATACATACATATATAATCGAATATTGGTAAATAGACATTCATACATGTATAGCTTTTGTAGATTTTTCTTTTCAATTAAGTTTATTTGTTATTTATTTATTTATTTTTATTTCATTTATTTCATTTATTATTTGTGTGTGTTTTCGGCCGGAAACACTATGGGTATACCCATTAGTATTTATAATTAACTTGATTGTTGGCTAGCAATACAAACTCAGCACTTGGCCACGTTTTGAACTGCATTTGACGATTTGGTTTTCACACCCTCTGAACCCATTGAGAATGGGAAATTAGGGTTTAAATATTTTTCTTGAAATGTATGCATGTAACGGACAGAAGGAGGCGTGGCATATACCATAAAGTATATATGTATATATTCTTGAAAGGCGCGACAAGTTGAATCGATCTAGCTCTGTCCGTCTGTCTGTTTGTCCGTGTGCTCGTGAATTTTGTGTAGGTCCCTGTATAGCACGCGCAAATCGATTCATTGCATCGATAACTGCTTCACTGTTATCGATTAAAAGCCTTGTCTAAAATCAGTTTTTAAAATTATATCTCGTTTATCTATAGAGCTAGAGTCTCCAAATGTTGCATTTAGATTCAAGATTCAATTTAACCATTTTTTTTTTTTTATTTAAAAAAAATTTTTCTTTTTTTTTTTTTTTTTTTTTGGCTACGGGCCTCAAATCCAGCCCCTTCCCTACAAATTTGCAACAGTATTTCAAGTATTAGAGACTTGTGGATTGGCAAATATACACATATGAATGTCATTATCACATTCTGAAAGTCTGATTACGATAGTCCATCTAGAAGGAAAGTTATTCAAATAGTTATTCAAATAGTTTCCCATTAGATAGTCCAAGTCGCAGCCCAAGCGCAGGCGCTGCGTCAACTGCGCCGTTAGCAGAGCGTGTGCTAATGAGTGCATGCGTATGTGTGCGTAGAATCCTTGGAATAGCAGCTCTTCCCAGGGGCTCAAGGGATCTCGTAGTCGAGCAGTCTCGACTAGATTTGGTTTGGTTTGCTTTATGCTTATGCTGTGTTTTCTATTATTATTTTCCATTTCGGAAGTGGGACAAACTCTACAACTATATCCTCGAGGGAATACGAATGTCGACAGAACTGTATCGTGCGGCTCAGCCTGGCTCACACCATTGTTCCTCTAAATTCGCGCTCTGTGCGTATCTTTACGGCTATTTCAGTGTAATCTTTGTCTAAGTGTAAGAGTGTAATGGGGCAGGGGGAGGTGGGGAGGTTGGGAGGGTATAAATGGAGTGTAATCTTTGGTATATAGAGTGTATATATGTATGTAGTATATATGGTGTATATATTGTATGTGTATACCTATGCATGTAATATGACAGAAGAACTCACAGATATGTATACTCGCAGAGGCATGTTTTCTTTTTTGTATGTCTTATTTTCTTTACTTGTTTTCGTTTTTGTTTTTGTTTTCTTTTTCTTTTTCGTATATTTTTTTTGCTTTTACTTTTGTTTTTGTTTTTCTTGATTCAAAATACATTTCAGGTGAAACCGTAACATTTATATATTTTGTGTTTTGTTTTTGTTCGTGTGTTCGCATTGGTTTTCGTATAGATTGAGTATTACAATATGGTATTACATGGTATTCCCATTTGGAATAGTGTTAGTTTTCAATTACAACACACAAACATTGACATAGGATAAGTAGATATATAGTATATCAATGATATTGAGAAGTGGGTACCCATTCATTCATTCATATGTTTTCTTTTATGTTTTATGTTTTATCTTTTATTTTTTAGTTTTTGTTTTTAGTTAGTTGTTCATTTTGAAAATAATACATTTATATTTCTAGTTTTCATTTGAATCATTCCATTTGCATTTGTTTGGTTTTTGCTTGAATATCATATTTATATTCCATTATGTATATGTATGTAAATATATATATATATATGTATGTGAACATATATGTATGTGTTTTTAGTTGGGAGTATTTTAGACAGCTTTGCATATTTGTTTAATATCAACTCACACTTACTAATATATATTGTATATATCGTATATTGAATTCCATTCATTTTAAATATATTTTTAGTTTTTCGGTTTTTAGTTTCTCATTTTTATTATCATTATTATTATTATTATTTTTTCAATTTAAGTTCGCCTCCAATTTGGAATGCTTTTTGTTTGCCATTGGCTCTCAATCGTTTGGATTGAGTAAATTGGTATCGATACCTAGCTATATTCGTGCCTTGTGGCGCCAATCATGATTGACCCTGCCCCTCACGCATCCACCCCTCAAAATGACCGCCCACACCCAGTGGATTCCCCTCACGATCTCCCCTCAACTGCTGCAGCAGCTACGCTGACAATTTGCTTGTCGAAAAATCTACTAAAATTAAATTTATACTCGTTGGCTGCTTTCAAGAAACGCCAACAGTCCCAGCCCCCAATCCCAGCCCCCAGCACCAACCACACCCCAATCCCACCAACCCCACCAACCCCACCAACGCCACCATCTCCATCACCTTTCAAATCCACGCCCACCCTCTATGCTAATCGTGAAATCGTTTTTCATTTGAAACCGAAACTGAATCGCTTACGCTTTTGCATCAAATATACACTTTTACCTTCTTCTTCTTTTTCTTCTTCTACTTCATCATCTTCGTCTTCATTAACACCTTCTTCGTCGTCTTCTCCTTCAGTGCGCTCTTCATTTTCACTACGGTCGCTCTTCCAATTTCGATTGACCTTCTCTCGACTTTGTCCGGCCCACGTTTGCCTCTCTTCCTCCTCAGTCTCCTCCTCAGTCTCCTTCTACGGCTTCTTTCGTTTGGCAAACATCTGAGACCACAATCAGAATCAAACATTTGTTGTTTTTGGCACGGCGCCCGTCTCGGTGGCTGGCTGCGGGCGCTCCTCCTCGCGCAGTTGCTCCAAATGGACCTGGACGACATGCTGTTCGACCTGTTGCTGCTCGACCTCCTGCTCCTCCTCGGTCTCGTCGATGTCTCGGGCCAATGTCTCGCTGCGCTGCAGTCGCCGCTTCTGGCTGCTGGAGCTGGGCTTCGGCGGCCCAGTTGGCACGGGCACACATATGTTGAACTCCTCGTCCGCCGCCTCGATGACGTCCAGCTGGGTGATATCGTCGACGCCGGCACTGGCGGCCGCTGCGGCGGCGGCTGCAGCGCTCGTGGATGGGCCATCGACCAATGAGGGCGAGGTGTTCGAGGATTTATTCATGGTAGAGGAGCGCTTGGCGCTCTTGCGCCCGGCTGGCACATCCTGCAGCGTGAGCCGCTCCATGCGCAGCTCGGCCACCGTGGCCGAGGTGTGGCCCGGGCGCAGCGACTCATCCACATGGACGAGCACAAAGGGCAGCTTCAGCGACAGCTCCCCGCCCATGCCGCTCAGTGTTAGCTTCACTTTCACATAGTACGACACGTAAATGGCAAACACATTGCGATCGTCGCCCAAGCCACTCCCAGCGCCGCCAGCACTGGCTGTGCCCGCCGAGCTCGGTGGCTGGGGCATGGCCATGGCCGGGCTGGCCAGCGGATGCCCGGTCAGCAGCTGGGCGGCCTGCATGACGAAGTTGGGCGAGCGTATGGCCGATGCAGCAATGGCGCCAGTTATCTCATCCGGCTCGGTGCTGCGCTGCAGCGTATCCTCCAGTGCGATCCAGTTCTTGGTGGGGCCGCGCTGTGGCCGCAGCGCCACGGTGGTGTTCAAAGTGCCACCCGGCGGTACGGTGCGGTCCACGGCGGGCGAAATATTCTCCGAGTCGGCGACGACGTTCTTAAACTTTCCGTTGTTGAACATGCAGACGTCCACGTGCTGAATGGCGCAGACCTGCCAAAGACAGAGAGAGAGAGAGAGAGAGAAAGAGAGTGAGTGAGTGAGAGAGCGCATTGAGTAACGTTAACAGGGTCATCGGGCCAGACGTGGCAACAAGGCCAGTGGGCTGCCAATCAAATTGGCTGCGTCAATGCGACGCAAGTGTTATATCAATATCAAGGGCATACAAAAGTCGAGGGTCAGCGAGCAGACGTCAATGGCGAACACCGAAACTCAAACACTCTACAGCAGTGAGCAGGCAGGTAAGCAATGGAGAGCTATTTGTTAGTGATGGCAAAGAAAACTTATGAATCGATTAATGAACTCGTTGATATATTTATTTATTGAAGATAAATAATCGATTAATCAAATTTAAAGAAATCAAATAATTTTCTTCATTTTTTCTTTAGTATTGCTCCAAATATGGATGGATGGATGGAGAATTCAGAAACAATAACTTCAAAAGATGTGTGGCAGTCAATCTGTTGCTCTTTTCCGGAACAGTCGCATCCGCTTTAGGGCAAAAACACTCTGCTGATACTAAAAATATGCTGTGAAAATGTTCTAGAGACCGATACGAATATTTTTTGAAATAGTCGATTATGGTTTCCATCAATTGCAACCCATTTTGCGATTACTAAGCCCACAGCCAAGTCAAATGAGAACCATGAGCTTATAGGAGACTTCTTCACTATGCATATGTATGTGTTTGTATGTATTGTATTTTATATTATTCCAACAACCGTCTTTTTAGCTATTTTCATTCCAACTCCCTGATTTCTATGACTCGAACATTTTCTATAGACGAAATTAAACTAAGTGTGAGCTATGAATCCGAATTCTTATGCTCCACTATCCGTCTAGTTGCATATTGCACTCAGGCAAGGTCCTCTCAAGTAGGGGCTAACGGTCAATTGAATTGAGGCCGCAAAGCTAATGGAAAAGTCAAGCGAATTGCTTGGCCAAGGCAGAGCATATTGTTTCCGTGACACATATCCGTTGAGTGTGTGTGTGTGTGTATGTAGGTATGTGTGTGTGTGTGAGTGTATTGGTTGAAATGATGGTAGCATTATATGATTGCGCTGCCGCGCTTACTTCAACCTTATCTATGGGCAAGGCAATCAAAAGTAATGCACTCAATTACGTTCATAAATGCGGACACCGTCCGTCCAGGCCTGTGTCCTACGGCTAGGGGGCGTGGCGGCATTGTAGCCTTTGTTCTTGCCCCTGCAATTGATTTGCCATTTTTGTGTTGCATTTTGTTTGGATTTTGGTTGTAATGAGGCCCATTTGTTGGGCCAACCTGATCGACCGGAATGTCCACATGTGAATGCGCCACACACACACACACACACACACACACACACACACACTCACACACACGTAAAATTCCATGCGGGGCGGATGCGGGGGCACCGCAGAAAGTTATCCGCAAACAGGTCCCTGAACGAACATCGAACAGTTACGCCAAACTTTGTGTAATGAATTTGTGTGTGTGTGTGGGTGTATGTGCGTGTGTGTGTGTGTGCGTGTGCATTGACCCTCGCTTGCCCGATAATTGTTTTCATTAATTTAATATTCTGCTTTTTTGTCGACGTCGCATCGTTGCACTCGTTGCTCGGCAATTTTTCGCCTAGTTGAGCTCGCCTTTCGTTAATCGAATTTAAAGGATAGCATCCACTTGCATCCTCGATTCGCCGGCGGGCAGCTCAATTATGGAGCACACAAGCACGAGAGGGCAAACAGCAAAGGGCTCGCTGAGCCGATACCCTAAAAATCGACGGACGTCGAGCTGAGTGCAGGGTAGCAGCTAGTCGGGCATGCCCATACACATTGTTATGGTAATTAATCGATAACATGCTCTTTGATCTTTTGTGGCAGACCTTTTCAATTTCCACTTTAATGATTGCATTCTTATACCTTCAGCCAATTGCAAATGGGAAATCAGGGTATAACGGTTTTCTTTGTTTTCATGTTTTGCATAAAATCGATAGCAATTTCGTTTACAGTGTTATCGATTAGTGACGAACACATTTTACACTCAGCTTCACTTTCTACAACTTTGTTTTTTGAAAACTAGAAAAAAATTGGTGAAAGAAAATTTATGCGATAAATAATATCAAATCTCAAGCTCCATCCAGTCCAGTTGCAGTCGCTGCGTCAACTGCGCAGTTAGCAGAGCGCCTGCATGTGTATGTGTATGTATAAGTGTGTATAAGTGCCTATGTGTATATAGTGGTATATTATTCATTCAAAAGCTGAGGGCATCTCGTAGTCGAGCAGTCTCGACTACTATACATATATATACATATATATATATATTTTTTTTTATTGTGAGGCCAATGCATTGGTCGTAGGTCGAGCTCCTTACGTATGATTGGTTTGCATTCCTATACAGATATTAATCTATACAAATATTTCTTTTTCAATTTCTGTGTTGTTTTTATTTATCAAGCGCTGCATTTATTACAGCTTCGATGTTGTCCGATTAAGGACGTCAAGCTGCTTTAATTATGAACAGTTTTTTTCCTATATGCGCAATCAATCGAGTTGATCAATTGTTTGAGACTTTAACTGTAGAAAAACTCTCAAACATATAGAACTTCTCATGAAAATAAACAGTGAGATAGCAAACGATTATAAAATTGCAAAAATTGGAAAAATTTTAATCAAGTTTGCAGTCTATAAATCATAAAGATATTATATAGTAATATGCAACAGATTTATAGCTAAAGTTGTTGTGTTCGCTGTATATACCTGTCGTAAACTCTGTGTGCAGGTTGCAAATGCTTTTGTTCATTGTTGTTGTTGAGGTGTTAACATCGAGCTGTCATTCGTGTCAGGTTCACGCGCTCGTCACCGTTAATTGCAGCGATTATCAATAGAGCACCAGCTCTCTCACCTGTCCCTCAGTGTCTCTGTCTTTTAAATGTGAGTCGATATATTTCAGATATGTTAAACTTTCATATTCATAAATTTAACTAACACAGAATGCGAACCTATTTATCGCCTTGCAATGGGAACGATAAGAAAGATGGAACACGTTTGTATATGGCCACCTCTTACTTGGCGGAATGATAAAAAGTATTTCATCTCGGGGGTAGCTAAGAAATTGGTTTTCTTTATTTTCCTTTCTTTTTTATTTTTTTTCTTTGCCCGCATTAACTTCATTTGGCATTCAATTGTGAACATTTGTTGTCGCTTGTGCGACTTCGCTCTCGCTCAATTGGCTGGCATACACAAACATTCTCACACACACACACACGCACACACAGAAATACCCAGATATACACACACGAACATGCATGTAGAGGAATATGCATACGCGCTTTGGGTCCGACCGTGAGCCCATTTCATATTCATGACTGTGATATTATGTGCCCAATAGTTTTTTGATTAAGTTACGTATACGCGAATGCTTGATTGTATTTAATTGACTGACAGATTGAGTGATTAAATGATTGAATGACTAACAAACGAACTGACTCGTTGGCAGCCAAACAGACTGATTGCAATTGAATGACAAGCTGACCTACTGTCTTATATATATGTATAGTTAATGCCTCTGTCAGTCCTTCAATCATTTAGTCACTTCATGTGTCAGTCGGTTGAAATACAATCAAGCATTTAGCTACACTAGCCATCAATCACATCTCAATAGTAAGTTAAGCAATCAGCCAGTCCGTTATTATTTCTTAAAATTCGTCAATCAATCAATCAATTAGTTAATTAACTACAATGGAGGACTGAGTAAGTCAATCAGACATTCCGCCATTTACTCAGTCAGTCAGTTAGAATGAAGTGATAAACGAGTCAGTCATTTTTTTATAAAACTTGTCAATCCATCAATCAGTTAATATGTTGATCAGTCATTCACTCGTTTACTCACTCAGTCAGTCAGTTACAATTCAAGCAATTCATCAGTAAATTAGTCAATCATTTGTCAATCAGCCAATCAGTCAACTTGTCAATCCATCAATCAGTTAATAAGTCGATCAGTCATTCACTCGCTTACTCACTGTGTCAGTCAGTTACTATTGAAGCAATTCATCAGTAAATTAGTCAATCATTAGTCAACCAACCAATCAGTCATTCTTTTATAAAACTAATCAATCCATCAATCAGTTAATATCAGTCATTCACTCGCCTACTAAGTGTGTCAGTCAGTTACAATTCAAGCAATTCATCAGTAAATCAGTCAATCATTAATCAATCAGCCAATCAGTCAACCTGTCAATCCATCAATCAGTTAATAAGTTAATCAGTCATTCACTCGCTTACTCACTGTGTCAGTCAGTTGCAATTCAAGCAATTCATCAGTAAATCAGTCAATCATTAATCAATCAGCCAATCAGTCAACCTGTCAATCCATCAATCAGTTAATAAGTTAATCAGTCATTCACTCGCCTACTCACTGTGTCAGTCAGTTACTATTGAAGCAATTCATTAGTAAATCAGTCCATCAATCAATTAGTCTACTGTTCAGTCAGTCAATCAGCTCTGCAGCCAGCCCGAACTTGTTTGATTAACTATCATTTAGTCTCTGACTGGCTGTCTATTAGTTAGTCAATCATTTACGCAGGCTAAGCCACTGAGTCAATCATTTGATTGACATTTAATCAGCTTAGCCAGTTAGTCAGTTAGCCAGCGAATCAGTCAATCAGTCAGGGGTTTTATGCATCGACCTCCGCACATCATCCCGATAATCCAGAAACTTGTTGCTGAGTGTGGACCGTTCTTAAGGTCAACTGAGTTGCCAAAATTACTGCATATATAATTGAGTGTGACTGTGTGTGTGTGTGAGCATGACATTGTGTGCGCGTGTGTGTGACTGTGACTGTGTGAGCATGAGTGAGTGTGTGTGTGTGTGTGCGCTTTTTAACTTTTCACTTTTATTGTTGACTTGCGGGGAAACGAGTCGTATAAAATTGTATAAAACCAAGAATTGAGCTGAGCGCCAGCAAAAGTGAAAGCGAAGGCTGTGACAATAAAAACTCGACAACAGAGTATATTGTGTATGTGCATGCGCTTGTGTGTGTGCTTGTGTGCATGGGCATTTAAATGTATATTTAATAGGCAGAAAGTACAGAGCAGCAACATACAAAGTGTAGCATACTTTTTTGGGACTCGTGCATGAAATATTGAAGAGACGAGGCCGCTGACCATGGGACTAGATAAGTGCATGCTTGGTGTAGCTCGATAGCTGTAGGATTTGTACTCTCTCTCTCTCTCTCTCCCACCGGTTCTTTCTATTTATATATTTATAGTTAGTGAGTGTGAGTGTGCGTGTGTGTGTGCGTACTTAATTGAACCAAATTGCGGTCGTAATCCGCTTTCATACGGAATTCGCACAAATGCTTTACATTAATGAGAAACCAGACACATGTTTCTCTGATGGCATAAAGTGGCCGCTCATTAACTGAGTAAATACGTCGCTATCATTCCGACAGCCTTTGCATATGCCACTGCACAAGTATAAGCCACATATGCATACATGTATACATGCACTATTTGAACATACTTATGGTGTGGAAATACTTATTAGAGGGACTTTTGCAGTCACTCGCCGGGAAAATCCAAAAAGCGAATTGCGAAGATTTTCCACTGATAGCAGGAGAGAAATGAAAAATACTTATAGTTGGCAATTAGTATGTGCTCTACACCTGTCTCTTGGCCCATAATTCGTGGCCTTACTGTACGGCTGGCCACAGTTTCCTCTGATTTAGCGAAAATCTCTGGCATTTGCGGTCGTCGTATTTCTTCGTAATTCGAAACATTTGCAATTTCTTTGGAAAATAATATCAAATCATATTTAGGTATTTGCTATTTTACATTTCATGTCTATGATATTGCAATTCCACATTTGCAAATTGATTTAATTTATTTTTATTTTTGCGCATCAATAATTTGAAAAGCGATTATAATGTTTCATAGCCTCGCACACCAATATTTTTCATTTGAATTAAACTTTACTATTGTTGTATATTTGAGGTCAAATAGACGATGTATGTATGTATATATGTTTGTATGTGTGTGTGTGTGTGTGTGTGTGTGTGATTTCATGACTCTCACAAACTGCGTAATTATTATACGATAATGTGCATCGATGTGAGTTTGGCTTCCGGTTCATTTCTTGTTATTCGACTGTTTGCACTTTCCATTTTCCCGCTGGCCTGTTTATCGGCCAGTCTGTTCGCCAGTCCGTCTGGCCCTCTGTCTGGTTATCTAACTGTTTGCTCATTCATAAATAATGCAATGTGAAAATACAGTGGGCTATAATCATATAAATAAGAGCCCTTGACAGCCGCCCAACCCGTCACAGCAGAGCTCAGTCCAAGTCAGCGTCGCGACGCGTCGGTCTCTGGGCACATTTCTAGCTGAATCAAATGTCCACAATTACTTAGCCAACGCGTATGCCTCTCTCTCTCTCTCTCTCTCTCTCTCTCACTCTAGAAGCTCCTGCTCCTCCTCCCTCTCTACCTCTCGTTCTGTTTCTTCCGCTGTTGATTCTTCGATGCTTTTGCATTTGGTATTAGCTTCAAGTGGCCGGAAGCTAGTTTATGTGGCCTACGTCCTCGGTGTGGCTATGAAATACGCAACAGCAATGCAATGCCAGCGAATGCATGCACCGCAATAAACCGCCTCCTGCCCCTGCCTCTGCCTCGGCACAGCAACAATTGAATCGTAATGCGCCTCCTGCCGCTGCTGTTTCTGCTGCTGCTGCTGCTGCTGCTGCTGCGCCTAGCGAGTGTGGCTGACGTTGCGTATACGCAACAGCTGTCATACTAAACGCCACCCATAGAAATGAAGTCGCTCGTATTTACGGCTCATTTTTCTGGTTCTTAGCGAACGGAATTTTAAATCACTCGAGCGCAATGCCAAATGCCTAATGCCATCTGCCATCTGCCAGCTGCCAGCTGCCAATTGCCAATTGCCAATTGCAATGCGGGTATCGACGGGCGGGAGACGACGGAGAACGGAAGACGGAGCACGGAGAACGGGGCAGGGACGAGAGTCGAGCATCGACAATCGAGAGCCCAGCAGGCTGTGGCAAGAGGCTTACGCAAAAGCCAACAGCTGACAGAGCAGACAACGAGCCGTAGCTGCTGCACTCATCAATGCAACAATGCCGTGAACCTGGGGATAAGCTGCTATTAGTGGCGTTCCAATGGGCAGAACGTAGGCCAGGACATATGCAAAAGGTCACTGCCGCACATATACACAAAATCTGGCAGGCAAAAATGGTAGCCTGCCTATACTTATATGCTCCAGCTAAGCCTATGACGATAATGAGCATGAGAAGGAGAATATTGTGTAGTATATATGAAATCTGAAGTCTCTTGTCTTCCTCTCTTTCTGTTTTATAACGATATTTATATCGACTATAAAATGATTCAGTATTTCCAGTGAAATCTAAATAACTTCATTATTCATAGTATCTAATATCTATCTAGACATCAAATACGATCTTCCTGCCGTCTACTTTCCCTCTCTAACTCTTTTTCTCAGATATCGATATATATCGACTATAGAACGATGCAGTATTTCATGTGAAATTTGAAGTCAAGGTATGATATTTAGATACAATATATATACAATATTTCGCAAACTATGTATATATCTTTCTCTTTCTCTCTCTGTCTCTATCTCTCACTGATATCGATATATATCGACTATAAAACATTGCAGTATTTTAAGCATGCCTTAATTTGATATGCGGACATATAATAGTCTAATAACATTCTATCTCTCTCCCTCTTTCTCTCTCTCCCTCTCACACACACTATTTCCATCTCTCCTCTTATATCAATATTTATTGTCTATAAATCTATGTAATATTTCAAGTAAGATCTGAGTCACATTACTTTGCCTGTTACATACACGACTACAAGTTGGGCTTGCCCAATTACAGCTAATGGCTACAGGGCAGACGACCAAATATGGCTCGAACATGTTAGCCAAAAGTAAGCGCATGCGGCTAAACTAGAGCTGAGTCAAGCAGAATCCGCTCGGAGCGTGGCCACAGCAATCCTCGTCGAGTCGAGGGATGGAGAGCAGCGGGGTGGATGGCACACACACACCCACAACACACACCCACACACACACAGAGAAACACCTTTACCGTTACCTAAGTGACAATCTGATATTGTAGCATACTTTTGTGGGCACAAACTCGCCATTAATACACTCGCCACACGCACACACATACACATGCTCTATTAGTGTGATTAAAGCCATTTGTGTGTGAGAGAGAAAGAGAAAGTATTTGCGGACATTGTCTACGTAACCTTCGTGGGCTTTGCGTAAGCAAAAAGGGGCTGCCAGCGCGTTGAAAGTAGCTGCGGGCACACGTGCACATGTGTTTGTCTTTGTGTCTGCGTGTGTGTGTGTGTGTGTGTGCTCTAAAAAAGTAAAGCCCATAAAATGTATAAACACAATTTTCACTCGACCTGAGCCTTTTGCCAGGCTCCTCTACCATTTCCACTTAAGCCTTAAGCTACTCGCCAACCTTCTGCCCGCTGTCGCACAACTATTTCCTTTTTGGCCTCTGCTGCTGCTGCTGCTGCTGCTGCTGTTGCTGTTGCTGTTGCTGTTGTTGGTTCTTCGGCTTGTTTCCTTTTGAATTTTCTCGAGTGGCTACACTCCAGAGATTGCACATTCTATGCTAGCTTTACATATTTCGTTCATCTTATTTATTATATACATATATTTATTTATTTATTTATTTTTTTTTTTTTTTTTTTCATTTTTCGCCAAGGCCCAACGTCATTTGCATTCGCTGATTCTTTGTGTCCGCTCGGGCCCTACACCCAGCAGCTGGCCGAGAACGGCTTCTCCACTGTTTTCTCAGCGGGCCATTCGCTTTGTCAGCCAGAATTCGGTGCGTTGGCAGGCAACAGCAGCAGTAATAGCTAAGGCAACGGCGGTAGCAACGTCCGCCGCTGCTTTGCTTGTCCGCCTGCCCACGCGGCGTATGCGTAATATTCGTTTGGTGTTTATTAAAAGCTTAAGACTCAATCAGCATTTTGCTTGGCGCACACCACACCCAGCTCAACAGGGCCCCCTCGACCCCTCGACCCCTTCGCCCTGCCCGCCCCGATGAACAAAAGCCATGTGTACATTGCACCGCAGCCCCAATACTCTCCATTGGCATTCCCTGATTATTTGCTCAGGACTGTCAGCTGGAGGGCTGCAAAAGAGTTAAGTTTTGATTGCAAGCAGCTTAAATATGATTTCGAATTCAATATTTCTCGCTTAAGAGTTGCTTTGCGGTATGCTGGCTGAACATCCATCTGATTCCAGCTCAATTGTTATACTGTTTTACAACGTGTGCACAGATTAGTTCTTACATATCTCGCCAACGTCTGGCCACTGCATACTTCAGCACAAGCATTAATAGTTTTTCATTTTCTCTCATACTACGCTATAGCAGTCCACTGTTACATGCATTTAAGCAATCGAAGTGTGGTCGAGGACTTCAGCTCTTACTTTATGGTATACAAGCATTTAATGCTATGTTAGTTTTAGCAACTGCTTAAAACTCTGCATGTTGTCCTGTCTAGGCTACTTATTTCATTGTTATACAGAACTCATGGATCATCACTGTTGGTATACACATTTGTCCTAAGAAAATTTTATACAAATATGCTACAAAGAACTAGTATACAAATGTGCTATACTAAATTAATCTGTTATACAAAACTGTTATACAAAACTTTTATACAAAATTTATATACAAGACTTATACATAAAAGTGTTATAGAAAATTAAAATGTATACAAAACTTTTATACAAAATTGCTATACAAGACTTATAGATGAAAATCTAAATTTAATATGCTATACAAAACTATTCTATAAAACTGTTATACAAAAAAAGTTATACAAAACTGTTATGCAAAAGTGTTATACAAAAATACTATTAAATTCCTATTTTATACAAAAGTGCTACACAAAACTGTTATATGGAGCTATTACAGAACAATATTCAACTGACAACTATTATATTCCACAGCAGCTCAATTAATAGACCCAAACAGCATGCGTTTGCTCTTGTACCCAGCGAATGGGTGTGTTGAGCGTACGTGTTTATAATATTAATAGGACGCTTCGCACATGGCTGTATCGGAACAACTGATGATTTATCTCGGTGGCTGTGTGTGAGTGTCTGTGTGTGCTTACATTAATTTTGATTGCCAAAGCAATTGTCGCAATGGAGACCGCCCACTGACTGCCAGGCATGTGGCATTGTGTTATTGGCAATTATCAGATATCAGTCGAGAATCTAAGCAATTGGCTTACATGCATTTGCCATTAGACTGAGGCCGTGAGGGGAAAGTATAAATTAAAACTGTTGACAGTGCTAGTGCAGACTTTTGCGAGTTGGTAAATTGAAACAAGCTTTTGCTGCTGCCCATGTTGTCCCTTTAGCCTGCATATAAGTTAGCTAATGATTGCCGTAAAGTCCATCTAATTGGCTGCCACAAAGGTAGCAGTAAGCTCTAAGCCAATTGGTTGCTACAAAAACTGCAAACTTTAAAAGCGAATGGCCGGAAGTTATAAGCCGTTCCCTCGTTACCATCTGATTGACTGCCGTAGCTCTGTCGGACAGTGTGCCCACAAATGGCGCAGTCCAGAGTCCCTCAAAGCAATGGGCATGAATAGAGAGTTGGTTTCTTTGTACGCAGAGCCTGACTTGGGGTATCACTCATGCTCTCGCTGGATGTGGCTAAGTGCCCAACTGCGATATGTGGCATGTGCCAACAGCTGGCAGAGAGCCAAACGAGTTATTGAAACAACTTGTGTGGAAATGCAACAGCTAGCTCAAGGTTGGCTAAGGGCAACATGTGCCAGGTAGCTGCAGCTTGCATCTCGAGAAGGGGAGAGGCAGATAGCAGACAGTCAGCATGGTCAAGAAATTGTAATGCAAACAAAAGGTTTACTAAACGAAAGATGATAAGAAAGTCGCGAAGTCTAGGAGGGAAGTCAGCCAGATATTAGTCTAGAGAACAAGCGCGATTTCTTATGATAGAAAATCAAAGACAGGGTATTCCCTGCTCAAAGATTCGATTCGAAATTCGCAGCGATATTTTCTATACATTCAGGACGTGGGTCTTAGCTTAGATGTATTGTTGCACCTTATCGTTATCGGTTATCGGTTATCGGTTATCGACTTACCCGCACTTTGCGCACCGTCTTGCGGCTATCGTTGCGTATGTTGACCGTGACATTGACGTCCTCGCCGTGCGTATACCAGCCCTTGTCCAGGCTGGCCCTCAGGCCGACGCGGCCGTCGTGCAGCAGAAACGGTTTATCGACGGCGCCCTGGGGTCCGCCGCAAGGTCCGACGCTGATGCCGCCAATGCCGCCGGTGACGCCGGCATTGCTATGGGGTGGCAGCATTTCGGAGCCAGTGTTGTCGCAGTGCTGCCAAGGAATCAATCAGACCGAGTTTGCAGTCGACTCAAAATGCGTGTGTGTTAGGTTAAGCTATGCATAATTAATTTGCCAAGCACATCAGGAATCTGATTCGCCTGGGTCGGCGTGCGGTTAGCCATAAGCTCGATTTGCGACTGCCTAATTACAATTCAACTGGTTAGCTATTAATTAATGGCCTGCCCAGTTAAACCATTTCGGCAGTGGGCGGGGGCTGGTTCGGCGAGATGGCTGGTCAATGGGGAAAGTGAAACAGTTGACCGGATCTGTATTATTGAAGCGGTTGCCTTTCGATTAACTCTGCACACAAATTAATTGCGCGACTCAAAGCAGTGCGCGCCATTTGAGCTCGCAAATAATAATTATATCCAAATTAATTGACCTCTCCGCAAGCCGATTAGTGCACTTCTGGCGCCTTTGCAAGTAAATTACTTTTCGCCAGCGATTCGCTGTGTGGCGCACAGGACGCATTTGCATTTGCACCTGTGTGGCTAATCAATTGGCAGGTGCCACGTAGAGCACTCGGTTTATTGAAGTCATTAAGTCTGCGGTCAGCACTGCAAAGGCTTAGAGAGTATATGAAATGGCAAGCTCTGTTAATGATGTATTAAATAGGCATGAGCTGAGCCGTCGTAGTACTTGTTCACGTCTCATTGCGCGAGAAGGGGGGAGGGTGCTAGACATGCGACAGACGCCCACGTGTTCAGAGTCAGCAACCTGTTTAAAGTGAATCGACAAATCAACAATCTGTTCGATTTTATTTAAAGGATTTTTTCTTTACAAAAATCCACATAGGAGGGACCAGCCTGAAATTCCATCAGTGTGTTCGGGAATCAGAATATTGATGAACCCAATTACGTGTATTAATTTATTTATGAAGTCTATATGCCGTCGCCAAATACACAAGGTGAGTGGGTAATTCGATATGAGTCACCCCTCCCTCCCATTGTCGGCAAACTTGCTACGCCCCTGCATAGCATTTATAGCTCTCCCTCCCTCCGTGGGGTAGGTCAACAACATTTCGTCTGCAAAGACTTTTCAGCAGTATGAATCATAGAATTTAAAGAGCTTATGTTTCGTAACGAACTGACAGACTCAACAGAAATGCTAATACCTTTGCAGGCAACTGGACACTGTATAAGACTGATATGCTCTGCTTTACTACCTGATAAGGTAAAAAGCAATTATTGGCAATGCTGCTGATGTTATGAGAAGAAGTTAGTTGAAATGTAAATTTGATTATTATATTAGATTCTCCGGGAACCTTTATCCATTCCGTATAGTATATATTACGGTCATCTCACTTACCTCCTGGAAGGACTTGCTGTAGCAATGGAATGGGTCGTTGGGGCACCGCTCGATTTCGCTTTTGCTGCGGCCAAAGCGTCCGCTGAACCTAAACGCCTTGGGCGAGAGACGCAGCTTGGGAAATGAATCACCGCGCTCCGACTTGGACTTGGCGCCCTTGGCACCCGCGCCCGCAGCAGTACCGGTACCGGTACCTCCTCCTCCAGCGGCTCCTCCTCCTCCTCCTCCTCCGCCTGCACTGCTGGTGCTGGGTGTTGGCTCGTGCCCGTCGCTGTTACTCAATGGGGGCGTGGCGCTGGCCGGCGGCGATTGGGTCGATGCGTTGGAGTTCTGGCCGGCAAAGGCAGCGAAGTTCTCCGGAGCGGTATGCTGGTGAAAGACGTCGGTGCGATAGATGACCCGCACGCCCATCTTGACGGAGGCCCGCCGATGGAACTTTTCGTCCGTCTTGTCCGCTGGAACAGAGAGCAGGAGTGGGGAACGGGACCGTAGGGCCCAATTAGCTGGATGATGCACACAGCGTGAGAGCGCGAGAGACAGTGAGAGAGAGAGAGAGAGTGATAGAGCTGCTGTCATTGCTCGCTAAGCTCACAAGAAGCGCAGCTGCAATCGGTTATCTTTAATCGTTAATCGTTAATCGATAATCGGTAATTGTGAATTTGAATGCAATTTTGTGGTTGTCTCGTCGTCCGTCTCGGTCCAAAAGCGAATCAAATGCCAAATGGGAGTTGAACGCGCGCACTGCCAATGCAGCCAACGCTGCCAATGCTAGCTGTGAGCTTCTGATGCAGGCGGTTGGCCGCTCCGAACCTTTTTCTTATGTTGCAACTGTCAAGCTCTATTTGAACGTGCTGTGGAGGCCAGCTGAGTCAGCCTAGCCCAACAGCACGCTGAGGTCCGAAAGTGTTGTCGAATAGCAGAGTGCTGCCTATTTTGGGGCCATCGAGTGCTGCCAAATGCAATTTAGCCATCAATTTTGACAATGCCATCAATTGAATGAGGCAATCTGATATGAACTTTGACAGGAACATAAGAAAATGGGACTCAAGCGGCACACAACAAACATTTACAGTTTAACACAATGAATTGGGATAGATGTAGTAAGACAGTGAAAGCGATACATAAACAGAGAGATACAGATAGTGAGATAGAGATAAAGAGATAAAGATAGAGATATATATAGAGATAGAGATAGAGATAGATATAGAGATAGAGATAGAGATAGAGATAGAGATAGAGATAGAGATAGAGATAGAGATAGAGATAGAGATAGAGATAGAGATAGAGATAGAGATAGAGATAGAGATAGAGATAGAGATAGAGATAGAGATAGAGATAGAGATAGAGATAGAGATAGAGATAGAGATAGAGATAGAGATAGAGAGATAGAGATAGAGATAGAGATAGAGATAGAGATAGAGATAGAGATAGAGATAGATAGAGATAGAGATAGAGATAGAGATAGAGATAGAGATAGAGATAGAGATAGAGATAGAGATAGAGATAGAGATAGAGATAGAGATAGAGATGTATGAATGAAAATATGACTATATGATAGATTAAAGACATGAAGCGGCAACACTGAAAAGACATCAAGTTGGACTGACCATTAAGCTTATATCTAATTATATAAATTTATAAAAATACTCGCATACACACACACACGCACACACATACACATACACACACACAAACAGAGACAGCAAGACAGCAACTGAACTGAAGGTGAACTGAAACGAAGTGGAGTCACATCAATACGTTGATACTAAAATAGGAAAAACACAGAGGACAATACAAGTTATTACACGACAATTGAATTGAATGTTTTTGGCCAGGCATCAGAGGACACTGTGGCAATGGGACGAATCGTGCCGCTTACCTCGAACCGGGCTGCACAGACAGCAGCAGCGAAGGCTGCGCCACATGCGTGCCGTGAATCTGGTCAGAACATTGGTTCTCTGAATGTGTCTCTGCCTCTGCCTGTGCCGCCGCATCTGGCTTAGCGTCATGCCCTGTGCTGTGGGGGGATCGGCTCAGAGAGGCTTACGGCGCTTGCGAACTGGGTGCGATAAGTGCGTAAAGTGCGATAAGCATAAGCAAAGACATTCACATTCAAACAGCGCCGCACAGTAAATCAGAAAACGAAATCAATCAACGATCACAAATCACAAATCACAAATCAAAACTCAAAAATCAACAGTCGTATATCGAGAAACGAAAATGGAAAATCGTCAATCGTTAATCGTAAATCGTAAATCGTAAATCGTTATTGGTTAATCGTGATACAACACAACATACAACACAAGAAAACCTTTAATTTGTTTAAGTTTTGTTTTATTTTAATGTTAGACTTTTGATAAACATATCTATGTCCATACGAGTCAGGGACGCTTCATAGACTTCAATAATTCAGTAATCGAATTGCACACTGAAAAAAAAGCATGGTTAACTTTGATGGCGATTCACTTCTTCTTCAATTCAAGCTGCAAAACTGCTGTTACAAGCAGCAAGAATATAAAACGAGCACGAGAAAAAAAAGCTATCGGACGTAAGAAATGAAAAGTGAAAAGGGAGTACAAAGCAACAAAGGAAACAACGGCTGGAGATGATGGAGAAGGACATTTTCAAGCTCTCATAGATTGAAATGAAGATGACAAATTTTATGGCCGAATCAGCAAAAAGATATGTGACGTTCTTTTTTTTTTCGACTAAACGGATTTCAATTTCGTTTTACAAAATAAAAAATAAATACAAATTTATTAAATGAAAAATGAATTTAGGTTAGCTTTCGCTAAAAATCAGAAACATTCAAAACAATGTGTTGTGACTCAGTTATTGGGGAAACAAGAGGCTATGGCATGAGTCTGAATAAAATGTGACGCAATGCTTCATTATCCGCTTCCCTTTGATAATTAAGCATTGGTAAAGGCTTGCACAGAGCCAAGATCGTGGACGTTGGCCTGTTTCACGCAGAGCCGATGCGAGGGCGCAAGGATGGCGAAGAGGAAGAGGGAGATGCAAGGTGTCTAGTTGCATTTGAAGGACGGCTCGAGACCGTGTTGAGGCCAGCTCAAAGCGATTCGCAACAAAATGGTTGATTTTACCGTTTCAACTGGGCTCAAGACGGTCTCAGAACCGGTTCGCATTGCGTTTAACACTGCATTCAAAAAATAAAAATAAAAGAAGAAATATGTGGCTGAGCTGGAAGGAAAAACAAAAAACAATATTCCTTGGGTAGATGATCCATAATGAGGACAGTCCTTCTACTTGGCGCACATAATTAAAGCAAAACAATGGAGCGAACAGCGATTTATGTGGGCTACTAGGCTGGCCCGGCCTGAGCTCACCTTTGTGCCAGTTTTTGTTAACGCTGACAACCGCTAGAGGGCGCTCCGGCTAGCTGACTAGCAGCTGGTCCGTTTTCCAGCGGAGGCGGCTCCAGGCGGCCGTTAAGCGCACTTCTTTTCATACTTGAGCACACGCACATAGGATGTACGGCGCCTCGGGCGACTGCTCGAAGGGGGGAGGGGAGTTGTTATTAAACAGAATATGCCATGTCCTTTGTTATTCCAAATGATATTAACTGTTAACAGGCAACATAGTGTTTGCACATACATAAGTATATGTATTGTATGTATATAGATATACATATATACACATGTATATACATATATATAGATACATATATCTTGAAAATCATACTGCTAAGTCCCGATTGTATTGTGCGGAGTAAAACAAAATGTTGTTAAAAAGCATGCAGTTCTCTCATTAGCTCTCATTTCGAATCGCTAAGCCCCTACCGAGCGAGCTCTATGAGCTGGCGGTTAGGTTCGTCCTTCGGGCGATTCTTGGCTGTAGTACGCAGGTATTCATTTCGATTCGGTTGCCGAAAGACAAACGAAAGGGGCGACGGGGATGCGCGCAGGCATCCAAGGATCTATGGCTCCGGCGGCAATTGAAATAAGAAAGCCAACAACAACAAAAAGAAGAGAAGGAAAAAAGAAATGGCAAAATGAAAATAACTCAAAGGAAATCGAAAAAAGGCAGACGGAAGGCATTGGGAGCATCAGAAATCGCAAAACGGAATTGAAATCCGAATGGCTCGAGTGGTCGAAGGTAAAACAGCCGCGCAATGCTTAACAGGCATGCATTTACATTAGATATTGATTCCATTCGCATACCCTGTAAATGCGCATTCAGCCAAAGGTGTGTGCCAAGCAGGCAGAGCAATAACAAGTGAGATTCATTGCGCTTCCCTCCCTTTATATGAAGGGTATCGGCTGGCTGGTCAGACCCGATCGAGAGCAGCTAACACAGTGCAGTAAGCAAACTGAACGGCAAACCCAAAATGAAATTTAATCAAAATCAATCAAAAATGAAACAAGAAGGAGAGAGACAGAGAGAGAGCGAGCGAGTGAGCTAGTGAGAGAGAGAGAAGAGAACAATTCTCTCACATCAAACTTGCTGACGTCAACAGCAGCAGCAGGTGCAGCAAGCGTAGTGGGATCTGGTTTTCTCTTTTTCTTTTGTTATACAAAAAAAAAAAAAAAGGCTTTGGTGGGGGCGTGGTCATCAATATAAATAGGCTGTAAATGTAATTTGATTGAGCGTGCCTCGCATAAGTCGTTTCTTGTGCCCGAGAGAGCGACTCGCTGCCCGAGATACTCACGATTCGATTCGAATGGCGCTGGCAATGGCTTGATGATGTGTGATGGATGGAGGAAAGGTAATGTTTGCTGGTTAATTATAGCTAAGCTTAATTTAATGTCAAACCTGGAAATGTGTGTGTGTGTGTGTTTGCATTGAAGTAAGCTGTGTGCTATATTGATCTTAAGCTGAGCAGCAAAAAAAAGGTAAACTGTAACTAAAACAAAAACTCTAAAGCTTTCCCAGGGCATTTTCATATTCTTGCAGTGAAGCGTTTCACTTGCATCTCCTACAGATTGATGATATTTCGTCGATTGTCTTTAAAATCTTGCTGACTTGCAAGTCCATATTTTACTTACCTTGCGGATAGTTCTAGCTGCGATGGAAAAATAACTTTTTATTTTTTTTTTTATTTTGAAAAAGCTGCTAAAATTCTATAGCCTTTGCTAAGCAAAAGTTTTAGTAGATCTCTTCCATGACTGTCGCAATGACTCTAGCTGAAAGTGATGGAAAAAGCTCGAGTCAAAGCTTCAATAGACAAATTGCTCAAGCTGTAGCGCCTAGAGCTCTTAGTGGGTTGAGTTAGTGCTATTCGGAAGTTGACTTAGCTCCTACTATGCTCCCCCATTGATTCACAATACTTGTTGACTCTTCGCCTGATGACGTTGCTCTACCTCGATGACATACATCACCTGCGCAGCTCCGGTTCCGGTGTCCTCGGAGCAAATGGCTATATGTACAGGAGTCCATATAGACAGATATAGCTAAAGACTTACCAATGAAGCAGCGTACGTCGTAGCTGGTGCCAATGGGGGCTCCGTAGTAGCGTTTGGCTGGCACTAGCTGGACACTGGGTGGTGCCTGGGCGGTCAGCGATAAGGTGAACGGATGAGCCCCATCGCCCAGTCGCTTCAGTAGGGCCTCCTGCAACGAGAGAGCAATTGCGTCAGGCCACAATCAGCTGCATTGTCGAATTTCGAAAATGCGCACTTTAATTGATTTTCTAGGAAAATCGAATAGGTTGATTGGCCAGCGAGAGGGAGGGAGCAAGAGAGGCCGTTCAGGTCAAGGGAAGCCGATATTTTAGCCAAATCCTGGCCATCAAGGTGAGACAGTATTCAGGTCAGGGCAATAGAAAACGACAGATAGACTTACTTATTAAATTCTTATCTAGGGATGCCAGGGCTTAACCGACGAAGTCAGACAAACTTCCTTATCGCATCCTTAGAGAGCAAACGCAAGGTTAAGCTGCAGGGGAGAGACCGAATTCATAAGAGAGAGAGAGAGGGAGGACCTTAGTCCGCATTGCTTAGGTACTTTTCACACAAGTCTAGCAGAATGTATACGAGTGTGTGTGTGTGTTTATTATTGAAGGTTATATTTAGTTTTTAATTATGCACTTCGACGCTTTGATTGGGGGAGCGGGCAATTTGAATTGCGGGCTTTGTTTTGGCTTTGATAACAATGCTTTTTGTTAAATCTTCGGCTGTTTTTGGCATTTCATTTGCATTTGATTATGTAGTCGGTATAATGCGATGCCTCTGGCCCTGACTCTGCCCCTGTGGCATTGGTCCTGACCATGATGATCCTGACGCTGCTGGTGCCCTTGGATTTATTCCTAAATATCTTATCCTCGGCGCGTGTTTCCCCGTATCGTGTGGACTAATGGGCAACAGCCACAGGGCCAGTCCAGCCACTACTCCTCCCCGCTTTCCCATTGACTTTGCCTCAAACTCTGCACGGCATTTTAATGGAAAGTATTTAAAGACAATTCCCTAGCACAAATTGTTTGGCTCAGCAAGCGTTTTGTTCTTCTTTCAGCGCCATTTGTGGTTGAAAAGGGGCGAACAAGAGATGACAGGGAATGAGAGAGAGAGAGAGAGAGAGAGAGAGAGGGAAAGTGAGAGCCAATAGAGACGAGCGGAGGAGTTGGACAAGAGGCTGTTGCTGCGGAATGTGAAAGGAGCACCCAGCATGTCTTCTTAAGCCTCAATTGTCAGACAAATTCCCCTTGGGTTGCAGAGATGTAGCTCTTGGCTTATCATTGAGACAACAAATTTAACTGCCGCGCTAATAAGTTGGATGTTCTCAGCCAAATATATTGATATTTCCAACTAAATCCCCGTTTAGCCAATACAAATCAAGTGAGCCATTGTTGCAAAAGTGCTTTTCCTATAGAATTGCGATATTAACGATAGGTTGGCTGAGCTGGGAGAATTATTGGGACAAGAATTGTCACTGTCACATTATTAATAACTGGATTTTCGATTTTTTCGATACCATCTATCAATCGATTCATAAATTGGAAACTTAAAATAGAGCTCGATATATTTTAGAGATTTTTTAGAGATGCAAAGTTTACAATTTATCGATTTATTGAACTATCGATATTCAGTATATTCTGTCCAGTATCTGTTCGCTAGCCTTCTGCTAGTTGCTTATCGGAATCGATAGAGTAATAGCTCTAATATTATCTATCTTATATACATTAGACTTACTTATATATTTTATATGCATTAATTTTATATACGGCTCTCTCTTTTCCTCCCTAATTTAACTCATATTTTTGTATACATCTTTTAATATCTAATCTTCCACCTACCTAATCTTCTTTGAATGAAAATCCTATACAACTGTCTGCATTTAAGCATTAGGTACTTCTTATTGTTTTTTTATACTATTTGACTCGAAATCCTTGAGAGCTGCTTGTCGACTAAGCTGCAGCGTCGTCTAACAATCTCTTTACCTTCTTTGACATAGAGTTCTTTCACGGTATCTATTGCAACAAAAAGCACTATAAGAAGAAGATTTCTTATAGTGCTTTTATATTTTTTGATTTGCATTATATACTTATGTTCTTTGATTTGATAGTTTTCCAACACTGCTATATCCCCTACTGTGTCTGCCATGGACAGCAACACTGGCGCATCCATTATAATCTCATCAGATCTGTCATCGATTGTCAGCTTAGCTCAGCCATATTTAGATCAATTTATCAACATATTTGCCATGAATTCATTAGGAAAAATTCTCTTTCATCTGGCTGTCGGCGGACGCACACAATATTATTCTATTAAATATCTTCGGCATTTCGCTTTGCGTCCGGCCTTCTGAGCCGTGTTATTTGCGAAATACTTTGCCGCTGCCATCAGCAACTTATTAAAGTCAAATTTATTTAATTATGCATGTTTGTGTTTCAGTTTTAAGCGCTCAGCAGAAGCAGACGCAAAGGCGGAGGCGGACGCGGAGGCAAAAACGGAGGCAGTGGCAGTGGCTATGGCTGTAGCTCTGGCTGTGGTTGAGGTTGAGGCTGTGGCAGTGGCAGCCAACAGTAAATAAGTTACTAAATATATTATGCAAATCGGTCAAGACAAGCGAGAAAAATGAAAGTTGGCAGCCAAGGACTGCAAACGGAGAGTTCCGAACTGTAAACTGATTGCCTAACCGAATTTTGGTGAGTTTGGCTGTCAAAAATATGATGGCTAAATAAATGATTGCCATGTCAAGTTTAATAAAAGGGAAAGTTCAAATTGAAGCTTCTTTCTGGGCTACCACTCTCGCTCTCATGCCCACTCCCACTCCCACTCTCAATCTCAATCTCAGCCTCTTCCTTTCCCTATCTGTCTATCTGCTGTACACAAAAGTATGCTAGCGAAAAACAATACAAAAGGGAATCGCAAACATTTGTACAGCTTTTAGTTAAATGAAATTGATTTTCAATTGGTTTAAGTGCAGTAAATTGCCGTCTTTAAATCTATGACGAGCGAGCGGCAGGAGTCGAGCAGGAGAACAGCGTCAGGAGCTCACGTAAAATGTCAACAAAATAGCTACAGCAACAATATACAGCAGATATTCGCCTGCCCTCCTCCCCCCATTCACCCCATTTCGTCACTCTCACTCCCTCTGCCATCCTCTCTTTCTCTCTGCGTCTTATCTAGCCGGAAAGAGTATAACATACTTTGTAGCGCTCGCTTTAAATCTGAGCTAAGCAGGGAACAAAACACCAGAGCGCCATCAATTTCCAAGCGTTTGCAATTATTTCAAAATGCAGCCACAGTGAATACATAACGAGCGCTGCTGTGTGCACAAATGCATGACTAACACATACCCTGGAATTCAGCTACAGTAAATATCTTAGTTAATATATTGCAGTTGCTTTTCGTGTAAGCAGTTTCCAAGGGATTTCCATATATCTATATATAACTAAGTTACACTTTCCTTCTGCTCTCCCCTCTCCCTCTCTCTCTCCCACTCTCTCCTCTCTCATTAACTTTTCTGCAAGTCTGCTTGCGCTGCTTCTGCACAGAGGTGCTAAAATTTATGTGCCACTGAAGCAGCTGCCACATGTTGTTGCTGCTGCTGTGGCTGTTAGACAGTTTGTTGAGCTAGCAGCGCAAAGTTAAGCCAAAAAAAAAAAAAAAAACAAAATGAAAGAAAAACAAAATAAAAATATATTAAATTGCGCTCGCTCGCCGAGTTTGCCTATCAGTTTTAATAGCGCTAGAAACTTCGCAGTCAAGCTGCATGCTGTCCGCCTCCCGCTGCCTGCCACCTACTTTGAGAAGTGCTCCACTGGTTTGCCGAGTGCTCGTCTCGCACTCGTCGCCTCTAAAGTGTCTGCTCAACAACACACAAACTGACACTTCAGCCGGTCAATGAGCGAATGCGACTGAGTGTGGGGCCTGTGGCAGGAGTCTGAAGGTGTGGGTAGTGGCCGGTCGGTTGTTGTGGCGTTGGGGCGGCTGGTCTGGTTAGCTGTGTAGTGCGCACTGCATAATTTCAATTACAATGATTGCAACGTTGACACGCTGCTTGCGGCTTGCCGCTTGCTGCTTTCTGCTTGCAACTTACCTGAAGTGGACTGAGCGTTTCAGGCGAGGGCTCCTCGAGGCGCGGCCAAATCTGATGCAGCGACATAATGGCCTCGTTGCAGAAACGCAGGCCCATCACCTCCTCGTCCTCGCGCCCATAGCTGCAACGAGAAAGGGCCGAGCGATTATTTATGAACTCTCTTTTAGCTGGACATACAGCGACAGCGACGGCTCCACAAGTTCGATTTCAAGCGGTTCGCACCGTCCTGGTGCTGGAGGGGGGGACGAGGATGGAGGATGGTTAGGTCGGTGTCGTGTGGGTCTACCTTACCGAAATGTCAGAGTTAGCTGCGCATAAACGCGATATCCTTGAATGGCCTTCGGGTCCACATAGACTATACCACGCAGCACCGATGGATTGTTGCCGCTGAGTATTATCTCGCGCGTTGGCAAATAGAGCGTGATCACGCAATTCGGCGACGTCTTCTTGTACACACGCTGCGTCCCAAAGTCATCCTTGTGTATCCTGTAAAAGTCGATGCGAAACGGAACTTAGCTATCTCCTCGACCACACGCGCATTTTCAGGTGCTGCGCAACAAAGTCTTGTTGGTAAAGATGTGTGGCTGTAGTTGGGGGACGCACCGCATAGCAGTGCTATATGTATAAACACATACATACATGTATTGGTATATCGCTAGATGGGTCGTTCGTTGGCAATGACCTCTATACTTACGGGAACTTAACTGTTCTTAGTTTGGCTAGTTGATTCAAGTCAACTAGCCACGCCTTGTGGTTCGTAAACTGGACATAGCTCATAGCTAGAGTGTTTACAGAAGCTAAGGCCTCCAATGCAACAATTGCGCTGCTTATAATAATAGTGTTATTAACAATACTATACATAAAAATGAGTTCAGTGAGCAGCAGCATAGTTGCTTAGGTTGAGCCAGGAAGCACAAGTTCTTGACAAGCAATTCCTAGCCTCTGTCAAGAAATCCATGCATAGCAGCAGTGTTGTAAAACGACAAAATAAGAGAAGAACTTGAACTTCCTTTGCATTGCAACGAGAAGTTCACAGCTGGCAATTCAATGCTTAATTAGCTGCGATTCAACTGTGAGACATGCGCCACAGCTACCCACGCTCAGGTGTGCATAGGTGTGCAATGGGGCAGTCGATGCATAGCTCGGTCTATAAATAGCCTGAGGCGGGCAGCTGGCGCACATTTGCATGTGTGCAACATTTTGCGGCAGCTCCATTGATTTGCGTACCCTCTGATACACAAACACGTTAATTCAAAACTCCTGCCAGTTGTTGTTGACCCTGTTGCGAGTGTCAAAAGTTGTGGTAAACAATTTTCTGGCCGGCGCTGCAGCTCGGCCGGTTCCACGAAACTTTCAACAAGCCACTGACACCTGGCTAGCGGGACAATTAAGCAGCCCAGCCCAGCAGCTGGGCGGCATTTCGTTGCATTTCGCATGAAGGTCACATCAGTGTGCAGCCAACGGGCCGCCAATTTAATTGACCTTCAACACGGCGAACTCGTGTCAGATTGATTTAACTTGTCCAACACTCGCAAGCCCTTTGACGAGCCCCATTGGACATTGGGCATAATGACATATAGTATATGGAGAAAAGTTAGATAACAGCTCGATTACATTGAAATAATATAGTCTATGGAAATAATTAAGTTATAGATAGAGACATAGTTATAGATATCATAATACATAGGATAATAGCTATAGATTTATAGATGTGTTGATAAAGGTTTAACTGCCAATGGCTAGATCTGACTGTAAAATGTTAACACTGCTGTGTATGTATTTTTAAGATAATATGACGTGATAATATGCAATGTCTGTGAAATCTCTGAGTGAGTGAGTCTTTAATGCAGTTTGTGCAGAGTCTGTAAATGGGGCTGTGCAAAGGCAGTATATGTAAGTCTTTTAAAAAGTCTGTAAAAGGGTCTGTAAGGAAGACTGCTAAAGAATCTGTAAAATGATCTGTAATTGAGTCTGTCAAACAGTCTATAAAAGAGTCTGTAAAGGATTATGTAACAGAGTCTGTAAAACAGTCTGCTAAAGAGTATTTACAAAAGTCTGTAAAATAATCTGTTAGCGTCCGTAGCAAAGTCTGCTAGAGAGTCTGTTAAAAAGTCTGTTAATGGACCTGTGTAGTCTGTAAAATAATCTGTTAATGAGTGGGTGCAGAGTCTGTAAAAGAGTCTGTAAACGAGTCTGTAAAGGAATCTGTAAAAGTGTCTGTAAAAGGACATGTAAAAGAGTCTATAAAAGAGCCTGTAATAGAGTCTGTATAAAAGTCTGTATAAGAGTCTGTATGAAAGTCTGTAACAGGGTCTGCTAGAGAGTCTGGTAAATAGTCTGTTAACTAATCTGTGCAGTCTGTAAAATAATCTGTTAACGGGTCTGTCGAGAGTATTTAAAAGAGTCTGCAAAGGAGTCTGTAAAAGTCTGCTAAGGATTCTGTAAAAGAGTCTGTTAAACAACAAAATCTGTAACTAAGTCTGTTAAAGCGTCCGTAAAAGAGTCTGTAACTAAGTCTGTTAAAGAGTCTGTAATGGAGAGTCTGTATAGAAATTTGTAAAAGAGTCTGTAAAGAAGAAAGAAATGAGTCCATAAAAAGAGTCTGTGAAAGGGTCTGTTAAAGATTCTGTAAAATATTCAGTGCAGTCTGTGCAGAGTCTGTGCAGAGTCTGTGCAGAGTCTGTGCAGAGTCTGTGCAGAGTCTGTGCAGAGTCTGTGCAGAGTCTGTACTGAGTTTTTTTTGGATGTATTATCAGAGTAGGTGTGGTTATCGGCTGCATGCTCGAAGTAGCCCAGGGTATTGCCAACTGAGACACAGTTCATAAATACTGCATGCAGAGCTGGCCTTTGCCCCAGCATCAACTGTGTGGCAAGCACCCAGCATGAGTGCAACAAGCTACTACGCGACCGCCTCGACTCTTCACGTTTACACAGTTGGCCTTTTAGCGCTTGATTGAGTATTATTCATCGAATCGGGCAGAGTATTTGTACAGCTATATGGGCATACATATAAACACACGCTCGATGGCAAAGTGAGCAGAGGTTTATTGAAATGGAGTCGTGCTCCTTTTGGTGGCCTGGGTGGCCTTTCATCAAGTATTTCTTTGACCGTTATTGACTTACAGCCAAACGTAATATCCTACCAAAAAGGGAACTCATTCGCAGCGCATGTCAAATACACGCGGGTGGTCAGCCGTAATTTAAAGCTCCCACGTCACTCACACTGCACTCATCCCGAACTCAACTCCCGACCCGTGGCACAAATGAAATATATAGGAATTCATATATATATATATATATATATATATATATATATATATATATATATATATATATATATATATATATATATATATATATATATATATATATATATATATATATATATATATATATATATACATATATATATGAAACTCATATTGAATTTGGGATCCGGATCTTTTTCATTGTTTTTCATAGATGTCATTCGACTAAATTATTAAATAATATCTCTTTGGCTCTGGCTCTGCCCCTGGCTATGTCCCTGACTGTGATGCTGTACCTGTTCTTAATAAACGCGTTTCGACACGTATTTGCATTCATATGGACCGACAGTGCATTATTGCATTTCATTATTAATTCGAATTTTACGCTGAATTTCAGAGTATTCCGGCTACCCCTGTCACTCTCCCGCTCTAGATCCGATTGCATTTCGATTGAAATTTTTGTGAAATGTTTTTCCGCAGCTGTGATATAATCGTTTTGATTTGCTCATTTGCTTGGCATTGACTATCGTTTGACATTGGCATAATTGACCTTAATTGAAGGTGATTTAAAGAACGCTTTGCGCTGATGGCGTCTCATTCGTCTAATTAACACATCTAAGTGTTGTATCTCATTAGCCATCGGGCAGTCAATATTTGCGTTTATTAACTCACAAGTCCTTCAGTCAATTGGCCCTAAGCTAAGGCTGGTGTGTGGGTGTCTATGTGGGTGTGTCTGTGAGTGGGAGGAGTAACTAATCAGTGCATACCAGACACTATCACCTGCATCGCATTCAGTCCGACAAATGCTATTGTTGTTATTATTTAATTCTATCCCATGGCTATTTCTGCACTAAGGAACAATGATTCAGCCCGGGCAGGTGCTGCCGCACAATGGCAAATGCAGCTGCATATTCGCTCCGACACAACAGCAATTGGGTTGCTTTTCAAAGTCGCCTCCCTCCCGGCTAACCCCCTTCCCCCCTGGATGTAATTCTCAAATAATGAGCGGCAAGTCATTAATGACCAAATACAATACATTTTCAAATCGAATGGACACGGACAGCATTTCAACATTTGAGCCTTGGAGCAGCGTAACGTTTGACCGATTTACGTAATTCATATCCAAAATGTTGACTTCTACGCACTAGCCCACAAGGCTTTAAGAGCCTGGAATTTACATATATATATAATATCCTGAACCCATGGAAAATGGGTTTAGTAAAAATTTATGTAGTTGGCGAATGTAAAGTCGCTTATCAAATACGCAATATGATTTTATCATATTTTTTTCCTGTTTATCGATAATAATCGATACATTTACTGCGCTTTTCGAGCGTAGTCTGAATATTGTAGATATATATTTGAGGAACATAAAGATTTCGTAATGCACACTCTTTGGCTACCACGCCCCCTTTGTCACTAATATGTTAAAAAAAAACTTATCTCAAGTACTAGAGATTTGTGCTTTGAATAATGCACTCATTTTAATGTTATTACTACATTCTGAAGATGGTCCCACTGCAAGAAAATTTGCTTAATAAATGCGTTCCCATGGCAAAGCCCGCATCGCAGCACCAGCGCAGTCGCTGCTTTGGGCGCTAATGCCTCGAAAAGATATCGCATGGCTAACAGTCTGGCACAGCTAGCTGTGATATATGATAAGTGAATATATATATATGTATATGCATATAGACGCAACGCAAATGCAGATGCTCAAAATGCAGCTGCTGCAGCTCAATTCGATCCGATTGATATCTGCAGATGGCAGCCAGAGACAACAGCATGCTGCGCCGCTCCCCTCCCTCTCGCCAGACAGCCGCTTCTCGGCTCACATGGCCAAGCCCTCTGCGTCGAGGCTCGAAGGAGTTGTGTGCTGATAATGGAAACAAGTGCAGCAGCTACTCAAATGCCAGGTCTGCGTCATGCAGACACAAGGAGCTTCAGCTGTAAGCACTCTATATCTTATTATGCATTATAGCAGACACTATAACCGTACATTTCTTAAGCACCCACTGTGCTGCACTTTCATTGAGAGTCTGTTCAACATCAATTTGCTTGCAACTCAAGCAGCAAAATTTACCTCGAACCGGCTCAGAGTTGTGTTGACAGCTCGCTTGCATGTAATATTATGCTATCAAGTAATTGGCATACATATACATATGCATGTACATGCATCTGCTCATATTTAGAAGTTATCCACTTCCAGTTGGACTGCGCCCACAGTCAAAAAATTACCCCGGATCGTTTACATTGCATTTTTTTTTTTTTTTTTTTTTTTTTTTTTTTTTTGCCCGTGACACCTAATCGCCGTACAAATTGTCTAGTGCCTAGAGCGGTCAACAATGCAAGCCACCCTTAGAAGTCGACAGCTTAACCGGCCATCAGGGCGGGGGCTTGTTTATGACTGTGTGCGTTGACGCTTTTGTTTGCATGCCGCAACAGATGTTCAGCTGCCGCACGCGCCCGCTCCCTCTGGGGCAGCTCCTTCTATCGTTGACCTTTTCGGACTGAACGAAATTTTTATTTTGCGGCCAGGTGGCCAAGGATGGGAGAGGGTGACGCGGAGAGGAGCAACGAACGACGTACATTGTTTAATTGGTATAAATTAAACAAACGCCACCGTTCAACGAGGCGTTGCCCTTGCAAGGTGTGCGGGGCGTATACGTAATGTGCCCCTTTAATAGCCATGCGGTCTGCGGTCTGCGAAACGACCTGCTGCCTGCTGTCTGATGTCTGATGTCGGCTGTCCGCTCCCTGCTTAAGTGCTCGGACAGTGCTCACAGTTAAGCATCAAACCCAAATCAAAATAGACGCCGTGAAGGGCAATCAGTGGCTGCGCTGGCCAATGCAGGTAATTCAATTTGTAGTCGAATGTCGAATGGGACCGGTGAGCAAATTACCAGACTATTGACCGTAAATCAGATTTGCCAGCGGCCACACGGCTGCTCAGCAACAATTTAATTAAACTTGATCGCACCTCAAGTGCGCAAATCGAGCTGAGCTATATAAATGATATTTAACCAGCCATAGACCGAAACTTATACGAGCTCCAAGGCAATGGGCCAATCAAAAAGCCTTTACTTTGGGGGCACTGAGGTCAGACAACAAGCGGAGCAACTTTGCGGCCAGTGAGCGCATGCTGAAGTGAATGCCGAGCCGGTGCTGGTCGAGCATCTCATTTGAGCACTCGGCATTCAGGTAACCTTCGCTGGCCCAGTCAGGCACATAATTGCAAAATAATTAACGCGCGTTTCAAGGCGCTGCCATTGGAGCTGGCACTGCCTGTGGCTGGCTGTGGTTGTGGCTGTGGCTGTGGCAATGCATCAAGGATAACGCCGCAAAATCAAAGCGGCATCGTAATGAGTAAAGGCAAATGCAAAATGCAAAATGCAAAAGGCGAAAGACGAAAGACGAAAGGCGAAAGGCGAAAGCGGCAGCAGCAGAGGCAAAGAAAATCAAATGACTGAGCGATGACAGCCGCTTGCTGCGATGGCAGGGCGCGCGGCCATGTCCTGCCAACAAGGACGTACAGCAGGATATTCGCTACGTCCGCTCAGCAGGTGGCTATATCGCCGATGCCATAAAGCGAAAAGAATAATAATATAGATACAATTAGAGCTGTGGCAATCGGGTGTACTAGGCTGGGCCATGCGCTGGCGGCCCAGGCCCTCTGAGTGCAACCTGGCGACAGTCACCTGCATATAATTAATTGCATTGCCGCTGACCTTGGCAGTGTCTCGCCTGTGACGCGACTGTGACGCGACTGTGACGCGACTGTGACTTGGCTGCTAAGCGTTGCCCTGCTGCGCGCTCTAATTAATATATCACGTATACGCCAGCGCAGCCAATTCGAAAGTCGACGCGCAATTGGTATTTGCCAGGTCGAACTGTCGACCAACTAGATTAATCTAAAAATAGCAGCTGCTAAGTGTCGAACCAAATTAGATTTACAATATCATTACACGAGCTAACAGCTCGAAGGACAAGCTGACTTTGGACATCTGTTCCCTGGTCACTTGATTTATGACTGCACCATGACTGCGACTGGCAGACCTTTAAAACTCGATTGCTCTTCAATTGAAATGATTTCTCAACTGAGTACTGTAAATTGCATGCAGCTCAGCTTGAATGGGCGACAGTTAAAGGGCAGTGCACGCGCTGAAATAGAATACATTGGCAATGCTTCTGGATGGACAGGAGTCGTGTTTTTCATATGTGAGCGTAAGAAGGGAATATTTATGGAAGCCTGGGTCAGTTACAGTACAGCTGTAGGCTATGAGATCTTAGGTTCTCGCTCTACTCTCCTGTTATTATGTACTTGAGCTGCTTTGAATAAATCTATTTACTTGGCATCTTGTTAGAGCTCAGTAAACCATCAACAAGAGGTAAGGCCAGCCAAGTTTGCTTTCTCATTGGCTGACAGAGGTGTCCAGCTCAAACATCTGGCAGCTTGCAGCTGCGCTGCTAATGCGGCTAAGCGCACAGAGCGCTCTTCAAACTCAGCCAAGTGGCAGGCAGAGGTTTTGCTGCATCAGCAGCAGCTGGTTCATTATCGCTAGCACCGGCAGTCCGGCAGTCGGGCAGTCGGGCAGTCGGGCAGTCGCTTGCTCGAGCACAACACTTGCCATAATTACTTAATTTTCTTTGCCACAATCGGGGCCTGGCAGCTGAGTCGAGAGTGAAATGTTTTTTGCATTGCAAACGTCGCTTGACGTTGAGGCCATTGTTGTGTCCACGTCTTACGCACTGCAGCCGCCTTTTGAGTAGCGTTTCGAGAGCGGTGCTGTTGGGGTATACCACTCGTACAGCTCGAGCCGCCCCACTTGACATCCCACGCAACACATTGTTTCGCTTATGAAATATGCAACAAGTTGTGCGCTAATCAGCTGTCCGCCCCAACAACGCCGTGACTTGGCCCGTTTGTTATCGGTCTCTTCATTTTGCACTCTCTTTGAGCTCAGTGGTCCCTGACATTTGATATGCTATTAAAGCATCCATTCTACGGCACATCGCATCACTTGTCAGTGCCAAAGGACTCTTCGCTTGTTAGAGCACACTTGCTCCTGCTAAAGGCTAACCACTTCACTAAGCAGAACTTTCATTTTGCTATGGATATGTTTTTAGCACTTATCGATACTATAATAACCATATCTGTGCATTTACTTATTTGCAATGCCATTGATATCTATCTCCCTTTAAGTTGAGTGTGAACTATATATCGTATATGGGTGAATAGAAGGCCCAACTGCACTCGAATCTCAATTCGTAGTTATCGATAACTGTGATAAGACATTTTCTGACTCTTAACTCTCAAGTAAGATAGTTTTTTTCAGCATAGACTTAACTTTGTGACATAAAAAATTAAGATCATCAATAACAATGCAAGTCCATTAAACACCTTTTTTATCTACTAATTATGTAGACATCGATAGCAAAATTATGATCGATAAGCCATTTTATAGCTGCAGCTTAATTCACTGATAATTATCTTTTCCTATAGCCAGTAACAAAACACCCCGAGCTATAAGCCTACCGTCTTGCACATCAGGATTCGATAAACATAACATCGATAGCTATTGCATTACTACTGAAGATCCTCTTCTACTAAATTCAATGTACACTAGGGCTTATACAATATGTACCCGTATAGTATGTTCTGCAAGTGCCAGCTCTATATTGTTATCGATAAATATGTCAAAGAGCACTCGCTATCGATATACATCATTCTGTAGTAAAATGTTGTGGAATAAACTTTTTATAATCAGCTGGCTAGATTTCTCAGATCAGATAATTCAGGTATGCTTTTCAGTAATTCCCAATTGTGGAAATATAAACGTTTTAGATATGAGTTGAGCATGATAAAATATCGTGATTATTGGATTGAGTTTTCAATGCTTATGCAAGTGAATGAATGCATAATTGGGCGATTTAAATGAACACAACATTTCGGTCAATGTCAATGCGAGCATGTGTGTGTGAGTGGGAATGAGCGAGTGTCTGTGGGAGTGTGTGTGTCTTTGGCATAATTAAAGGTATAATAAAGCATATTCAAGACAGCAAGTCGAACGGTCAACGATTGCTGAGCTGCCTCTAGCCAGGGTGGGCCTAATGACGCATTAAGCACTCGCATCAAGTATACGCCCCGCGGCACTCACACACTTTATCTATGCCAGCGTATATCTGCTTGTGTCTGTGCGTCTGTGTGTGTGTGTGTGTTTAGTAGGAGCATTGCTTTAATGAATAACTACTACCTGTGTCCATTTGCTAGCTCCGTCTCGGCCAACAGGTCGTGCAGCAGCAGCTCCTCGCTGTGATAGCTGGCCGACCTATTGAGGGTCTCCCGCTCGGCGACAGCATCGGGATTCAGCTGGGCATTCGCCATGGCCAGCAGGTCTTTTGAATGGCACGGTAATGTTGGATGCTGTTGTTGTTGTTGTTGTTGCTGATGTTGATGTTGATGTTGTTGTTCTTGATGTCGTTGTTGTTGTTGTTGTTGTTGGTATTCGTGCTGGCGCTGCTGTTGTTGCTGCTGCTGCTGTGATGTTGCGAGAGATTTTGAGCTGACACTGCCTCCAACGGGCAATAAGTCCATAAAATGTTTAAGGCGGCGTAATCTCCAATTGTTGTTGCCTCTGTTGTTGTTGTTGTTGTCGTTGTTGTTGTCGTTGTTGCATATCATATTTTGTTGTAGATTTGAGCCAGTGGCCATAAAACATCATCATCAACAGCAGCAGCAGGAGCAGCAGGAGCAGCAGTAGGAGGGGCGACGGAAGGAGGAGCAGCGGGTGGGATGCGTTGCAGCAGGAACACAAATTACACACAATTATGTATGAAAGCGTGGGTGCGGGTGTGTATTGAAGTGTGTGTGTGTGTGTGTGTGTGTGTGTGTGTGTGTGTCTGTGTGTGTTAGTTAAAAAGCAACAATTGCTCGCCTTGTATACATTGTTATACGTATGTATGTGTGTGGACGCTTAGGTACGCAAATATGAATACATATATACATTGAACATATAATATATATGTATATGTATATAATATATGTGTATATACTTATATGTATATGCATGCACATTTCACTTGCACGTTTTGCTTATTGGATTTCATCGCTTAGCTTTTATTACCCACCCAACACCCCCAACCCTAATGCACGAAAGAGCCCAACCAAAAAAAAACACGGTTGAACGTTGCAATCGGGCATTACCGACTGCAGAATACTCATTCACGGCCCAAACGCCGCATGTTATTCCATTTGACATACCCCCAATCGGCATATTTGTCCGCGAACGGACTAGGAAAATGTTGGTACTTCATAATACGAGGGTATTCATGAGCATATACTAAAATTTTCAAGTCTCTAGTTGTGAAATGGCATTCGGACAGACGAACGGACATTCCACAAAACCAATATACTCAATTCATTCGATTCGTGAATGAGTATTAAAATGTAATTTAGTATTTCTTGTTCCCCAAAATGTATACAATATATATCTACATACATACATATGTGTGTTGCTTCTGTACAATATAGCTGAAGCGTTTTTATTTCATTTTGCTGAACTCGATTTGGTTTGTTTGTTTGTTTGTTATTTTGTTGCTTTGTTTTGCATTTAGTTGACAGGCAAAATGTAACTGTTTTTATGGTGTTTTCTTAATGCGCCATAAAATGGAAACTTTTCGCGAAGTGGCTTTTGGGCTGGTTTTCGTCTGTTATTTGTTACACTCTCTGCTTCGGCTCTTCTTTATCAGCCCTTCTGCCCAGCACGCAAATATTTCCATTTCCATTTCCATTTTAATTTTTGTTTTTATGTTTTCTGTTTTCAGTTATTTTATTTTTTGTTTTCCCTGTTCACATTTACAAAGTTATTTCTCGGCTTTCGTTAAGATTCAAGTTGGAAAACGCATGCGATTCGGGTTGGTGGATGCTTTTGGTGTGGGCCTAATGAAATTGTGGGTCTCTGGTTAAACGTTATAAACATTGGGTAGCATAGGTAGGTATACATAGGTGTTACTTGTGGCTGTACCACTTATGTAGCTAAATAGTATGCCGCATGCTCCCAAGCAATGGCAACACAATTGTCAAACACTCTTATACATCATTGTTGTTATGCAAGCACATTTATACAGTTCCGTGTGTTGGATAGAAGCCATACACATGCCTTCTGTACAAAATATGTCCATATGTCCATATGACAGCTCGCCGAGCCCATCTGGCTGTCAGCGCTTCAAATATACCTTATATAGTACAAAATTTGTGTGTACAATATTTATGTTCTATATATAAATCATATTCCATTCAGTGAAGTAGATCAATTTCGATATATATATATATATTATTAATCTGAGCAACAATCGTGCTCGGGTAGTCTTAGCTTCGATAGTCGATAGCCATCGATAGGTCTTAAGTGTAAGAGATGCCAAAATCGAAATCGTATATGAAATCAAATTCAACTTAATGCCTAAACATAATTTAATATGTACTTAAATTTAATCAATCTCTAAATCGCTTACCTTTTTCATTAAAAATATTTAGAAATAAAAGGAAAAGTTCTTAAGAATAGCAGAAGAAGTAGCATATGTAAATAGAAATTGTGAACATTTACAGGGCATTGTAGAGTCAGGCAGTCGCTGCTGTATTGCCCAAACTCAACTTTGTGGGCATATCTTAGGAATTAGCAAAAGTTCGAAGAAACTTTTCGGAATTCACCAACTTAACTTCAGATTTGACGTTGCTTTGAAGTTGATAATATTTTAATTATTTGTTGTTCATAAAGCCAGACCGAGCATTAGCAGTAATAATTCATATAATATATATACATACATATATGAATATTTAATATATATGGCATATATACATGTATATGTATACACGATTTAGTCTGCTTATTGAATCATGTTTACACCCCAACAATTGTGGCTATTCTCAGAATATCGCTGCCATTGTTGTTATTCTTGTGATTGTTGTTGTTGTTGCTGTTAGCTGTTGTTGTTGCTTGTGAAGTTTTGAGCAATTTTTCATTTATTTGTGCGAGGCTTTTGAATTGTTCATGTGTGCTTCCTGCTACAAGGACAATTGTCTGATATCTGTGAGTGGGTGTCCGTCTACCGTTGCTTATGTATGTGTGTGTGTGTGTGTGTGTGGGCGCATGTATACGTGCGCTGCTGTTGCTGTTATCTGGATGTTATTATTTTTATAATACCCTTGCCAAGGGTGCTCTCAATTTGTCACACAGGGAATCGTATTTAAGACTTGACTCTCTCTCTCTCACTCTTTCTCTCTCTCTCTCTCTCTCTCTCTCTCTCGCTCTCGCTATCTCGGTTTTCTGTAAGATAGATTTGTCAAATACAAATATAGAATAATGTTATATATGTTGCAGCTGCAGCCGGTCATAAAGCTCAACTCTTCCACCATATACATATGTAGGTAGTTACATAGATGTGTGTCTGCGCGTGCTGGAGAGCATTTAATATTCGGCAAGTCGGCGTTATAGATAAGCCCTTGTTTTTATTGTAATTTAATGAGTTTTTTGCCCGGGGATGCAGGCCAAAACTGAGCTCGCAGCTGAGCAAAACAACAAAAAACTGATTAAGAGACTGATTGCTGCCAGTTGGCAAAGTGTGTGTGTAGATGCGCGTGTGTGTCTGTGTGTGTGTGCACACGTATGTGCGCCCATGTGGGCGGGCAAACTCATCTGAAAGTCGGGCAGCCAGCGACATCTGCCTGGCAGCTGAGCTGTCACTACGGCGTCTTAATCAGAGTCGTGCTCAGCCCCGCCTGGCCACATACAGCGCCCACAATGAATTTGTATCGATGTGCCAGCGGCCAAATGGGCAAATCAAGTGCAAAACTTTGTTGCAGCTTGTTCTTCGATATTCTATTTAGCAGCTCGCCTTGGCATCGCATCGTGCCGAAGCTAATATTTTTGGCAAGAGATTGGAGAAATTTTAACGCACGGATGTTTCAATTAGCAGCGCCATCTGGCGGCTAGAATGAATCGTAACTAAGGATCGTAAGGATCGCACTTAACCTAACTTGCTTTGAAAATCGAGTGACAAATATCGTGAATCCATGCTCAGCTCTTGAGGTATCTGAATATCTGAATGTCTTCTTGGCATAGATGCTCCAAGTTTAGACTGAAATTCCCTTAAACAGAATCGATCCAATAAATCCTGGAGTTAAGTCTCTCTTCTCAAAGAGGAGCACATATTTAAGGTAATATTAAATTTTATTAAATTTCTTTGAATTTCAATGTAAAATATGTTTAGTTGTTTAAGCTAACATCACGAAGCTTTTAAAGCCCATAAACTGAGTCATATGCTATAAGAATATTTGATAGATCCTATTCAGATAGTTAATTCACATTTTGTAAATATGTATGTATATAAGAAAAGCTTGTGTTCGTGCCTCAGATGTAACTTAATTTAAGTTTAGGGCTAACACATACTACTCAGTCGGTAGGTATATAGAATATGTATCTATATATATATATATATATATATATATATATATATATATATGTATAAATGTCACTTTGATTATTAATAAATCAAATGGGAGCCCTGCCAAAATGGAAGTAAGTTGTCAGAAACGTGGCTGTCATGTCAAAGTTGTTAGCAATGAAGTCTCTGGCGACATGTTGCACACACACACAAACACTGAAAGAGAAATGGATAGCAGAAGGATGAGAGAGTGAGAGAGAGAGGGTGTGGAGAGGGTGGAGGTAGGGCGAAACACACTCGTTAGTCACCTAGCCTATGCAATCCCTCATATATTTGCTGACATTAATGTCAATTTCCCAGTAAAATTAGAGAGAAAAGTTTTTCATGCTAAGCTAAAGCTTACTGTACTCGTACCTCTACACACCCACACACACACACACACACACACACACAGATGCCCACATACAGCCGCCGCCATCAGTGCGTGTATACATTATAACCATAGTAATGGCTGTACATGATGAATGAAGTATCTTATTTCTAAGTTACATGTGAGCAACTGGATTACGCAAACAGGGGAAAATGTAGATATGTAATATGTGCAACGCACCCACCCAAAAAATTCATCTGCCATTCCGTATCGAAATACTGAAAACTTCTTAATTAACAAGTAAGAGTGCTCTACTCGAAGTGCTGCTCGACTACGCGTTTCCCTGAACCCTATCGGAGAACTGATATTCCAACTATTCTATTTATAGATTAGATGTTCCAACAACACACACAGCAGCTGGGCAGTTAATATGTGTACACATATATTTCGAAATTTCACAACTTAATCATTATTATAAGAGAGACCCCTTCGTCTGCCTGTTAACAAAACCATTTTAGCCTGATTTTCCCATTTTCAATGAGTACAGGGTATGATCGAAACAGAGCACAGAAAAATTGAATTAGTCCAAGCAAGCGTTGCTTATGCAATGAAAAGCTGCTGGCCTTCCATTTGGAGGCCATACAAAAAATGTTGAATGAAATGCTAGCCAGAGCTCCGTAATAGTTGCCAATTTATGTTATATTAGCTTTTACTACTGCGAATTTAATTAAGTCTGTGGAAATTGAAAGGCTTTCGGCTGGCGTAGTATAAATTTTATTAAAATTATTTTTAGTTTTCATAGCAATATTTGACTCAAATCGAACTTTTGAAGAATCCAACAAACTAATTTAACTTAATTAAAAATGTTGTAAAATTTAGAACTACAAAATATGATTATTAAAGCGCAATTAAATATAAACTTAAATAATTTCTAGCACAATGAAATTCAAATTTGATTTTTATTCAAGTAAAATTGGTGATATTATCTTAAAATTTAGAGCTAAATATTATGCCTTTATTTTATGAAATTATTAAACAAATATATAAATATATTAATTTATTTAAAAAATAAATAAATAAACTGCAAAATAAAATTTTGAAAATTTTTAATTTCTAAAATACATGAAAAAAATGTTATTTTTGAATTTAACTTTTTATTAAATAATCAAGTAAAATATACGACAACACAAAACAAGACAGTCGACAAAAATAACATTTGAAAATATATATTTAAAAAAAAATTAGTATTATGTATTTTTAATTAATTTTATTTAAAGCTGTAATGCTTACAAATAAATGAAAAGATTTGTAATAATAATTTTTTTTAGATAAACTTTATTTTTTAAAAACCAAGAAATTTATAAAAAAAAAAAAAAACAAAATTGTTTAAAATAAAACAAATAGAAATATTTTTGATTATTTTTAATAATTTTGTGCTGGAAATTTACTTTAAGAGAAATTATTCAAATTTCTTTTAAAAAATTATTTAAAATGCACAAATATATATTATCTTTACACTTAAGCTTATACCATTGTACTAGTAGTTGTAATTAATATATAAAAAATACATTCTCGTAGTCTGTCAAGTTCAGTTACAAAATAAAGTCTATAAATTCCTGAATGGGACATGAATTCGAAGATTTTCTGCAATTGATTTGGCAATGAAGCCGATTGACGGCTGAGTAAAATACGTTTTGCAGTTGGCTGGCGAATTGATGCGACAGTGTGAAATTTTTGTGGCAAGTAGCAAGTGGTTTATTTTAATTATGTAAGCCAGTCAGGAGGCAGGAGGCAGGAGGCAGGAGGCAGGAGTATGGGCAAATATGCCGTAAGGCAGTCGAGCAGTTGAGCAGCTGCCAAGACAGAGCTGGGTACTTCTTTGATTTGCGTTGCTTTGCTCAGTTTGTCGGCAACTTTTGTGCGAGCGAAAGTACACACACACACACACACACACACACACACAGAGATACGGGCGACGGAGGAGTCGGAGCAACACGCACACAGGAAATGGAACTTGAGTCAAATTAGCAAACATTTCGGCAAATATTTGTAGGCAAAGTCTCCCTCGACTGCCCGACTGCCTGAGAGAGCCGCAGCCGCTTGCCAATTGGCCAAACGCAGCGATCAAATGAGCCGCAAATGTGTACACAAGTGTATCAAGTTGTAAGCGAGTGCGTGTCACTGAGTGTGTATGTGTGTGTGTGTGCGTGTGAGTGTGTGTCAAGAGAAAGTTTTCCCTGGGTTAGGCCAAGCAGCTGCCACAATGAGTTCGACAACAATTTTGTGCACACAACATTGCTCATGCGACTCGTTGGCTGCTGTGGTTACATAACACACATCACCCATACACACACACGCACACACACACACACATGCACCCAAACACACACATACACTAGAGAGAATCAGCCGCAAAAATATTTAATAGTATTAATCAAGTTAACATTCATTATTCACCGCATGCAATTCAACAAATTCCGTTTGGCTTATTTTGCAATTGCCGTCGATGGGCAGCCACGCCTCCAACACGCAGCCCACCCCCACCTCGTCACCTTTTTAGGGGCGCTCGGTAAACAGCTTAGAGGTCGCTTAGTCCAAGCAGCGTGCCTGGGCAACGCTTGGCTTAGCCAACAGGCGCAGCAATTGAAAAACATCAAGTATCCGCCGTGTGTGTCTATCTCTATTTGAGTGCGTGTGTGCGTGTTTGTGTGTGTTGGTGTGTGTATGTTTGAGTACGCTAAGTGTGTGTACTTTGAACTTTTCACTTTTCATACAAATTCGTTAGCTACGGCTCTTTGCATAACTGTGAGTGTGTGTGCGTTAGTGTGTGTTTAAGTGTGTGTGTGTGTGTGTGTGTGTAGCGGAAGTATGTTTGCTTTACGTTTTGTTCTGTGTGTCCTTAACCAAAAACATGTAGAACGTAGCAGTAGGGTATGACTGACCGCAACATACTCATTCACGGCCCAAACGCTGCCAGGTCCCTTTACCGCTTCGCCACGCCCCCAATGGACGCAGATAAATTCGCCATATCTTATTGATTTGGGACTATCAACCTGAGTATATATTCCAAATTTCAAGTATATAGCACTACACCTACCATGATTTCTGAGATACAGGAAATGCATTTTCCGATTTCCCACGCCTTTAGTGGGCGGAATTGAAGGGCATACACGAATATATGTTTCAAATGTGTCTAGCTGCAAGAGGTTTGCATTCATATGGATAGACGGACGGACGGATAGCAAGACGAAAATTGCTCAAAACCAATATACCCATTTCACTTTCGTAAAGGAGCATAAAGGGAAGGCAAGTCGACTTAAATATACCCTACAAATTCTCAGATAGAATAGATTAAACTATGGCCTGTTTGGCCAAGCGAAACATCGAACTATCGATTCGATATAGAACTTAGTTTATTCACTATCGAACATCGTGCAGCAAGTGTAAAGGCGAATCGCTGCCGTTCCTGCAAAGTTTTGGCCAACAGTTTGCCATTTTATGGCTACAGGATATACAACATGTCAAGAGAGAAATAAAAAATAAAAAAAAACAACGTGGCCATAAATAAAGGAGCACAGCGTGCCTGCTGCTCGACCAATTCTCGTTGGGATTTGAGCTTTAACTGTCTGTGTCTGTGTGAGTGTGTGTGTGTGTGTGTGCTATGTTGATTCCATTTTAGTTAGCGCTTTGTATTTTTTTCGTGATTTTTGTTTTTGTTTTTGGCCAGGCAAAAACGAAATTAACTTGGCCAATGGCTACGACAGCTGCCTCGTATCATTTATTGCTTGCGAAGCTCTAAAGCAAGGCCATTAACTAAACTTTCCACAGCTAACAGTGCCAGAAGCGGGACAGAGTGTTAGTTAATTACAAATGAGAGCTAGCTGAGATGGCCCAATACACCTGGCTAGGTGAAAGAAGTCTTCGATTTGAATTTACTCCATGCCAGCTAACAGCCAAACGGAATATCACAAGAAAACGCTTAAAAGCTGTATTCAAATTGCATTTTCCTATAATAATATATGATGAAAACTGTCAACAACTCGAGTAAGCCCATTAGCAGCTAAGCCGATTTATTAAGAAAAGAACAGAGACTTGCAGTTGGCGCATTCTGCTGACTTGATGCGGCATTTGCATCGAGTCGTTGCAATTCGTTTTTAACGAGCGGCTTGGTTAATTTTTAACAATAGGTGGCGCCACTTAGCTGCCTGGCAACCAATTAGCCTGAGGCCAGGTCGAGATGTCAGCGATGTCAGCAATGTCAGGCAGGCATCTTGGCTTGCCAATGCGCCCGCCAATTCGCGTGGCTAATATGGTAAGTGGTGTGCAGGTCTTGGTATTGATTTTATAACCGTTGACCCAAATTGAAGACGGATACAGAAACAAAACATAACGAACACACACACACAGCACACACACATGCAGCACGTGGAGGCACGCGACTGCAGTAAATCGGCTTCATGCATAATTCAAGTGCACCTCGAAGTCAGGCTAGAGTTTTGCGAGCTTTGTCGCTTGTCGCTTGTCGCTGGAGTCGAATTCTATGATTTCTATAGCAGCGCTCGTATCTTTGATCTCGCTCGAAATGGGCTTATCCACTTTAATGTTGGTTATTTGCTTTTCAAACGCAAATGGCGTAAAGACGGCTTACAGCCGTATTATCATACTTGCATTAATAATATATGCGCCATGTGTGTGTGTGTGTGTGTAGGTGTCAGTGTGTGAGCACACAGATACACTCGGCTACGCTATTAAGTGTTATTAACGTTTTATGTTTGCATTTGCTTCATATGTTTCATGTTGCACATACGCAACGTGTGCCAAGCTGTGAGCGTGTCACTGTTTATTGAGTCTTCTACACGCCACGCCCCACGCCCCACGCCCCACGCCCTCTTCTATGTCCAGCTAACGACGCGCTCACGCAATATTATGACACAGTTGACAGCCGCTTAGCAACTCACTTACTCTCGGCCATATTTTGGCCAACTTGTTGGCCCGGCTTGCCCAAAAGGATTGGGCCATAGTCGGCCATAGTCGAAGAAAAAGAAGAGATATGCGCAACAATGACCACATAGTACAATGAAGTCGTGTGCGTCGGTGTCGGGTCATAAAATTAAGCAACGTAAAGGCCCATTTAATGACTGCGTACTAAAACTCCAAGTACACCCGCTCCCCGCGCACACACGCACACACACACACACACCCACAAAATGTGGGCAATAAAAGAGCATCTAGTCATTCAGTAGCGACGTAATAAGCAGCGGATAAGCACGCAAGCATGGATATTGTCAAAATTAATAAAAATATATAATAAACGCTTTGCTAAAAGCCTCTACCAGATTTCTGTAAAGTAACAGAGCTTGGCATGTTAACTCACTGTCAATTGCTTAGTTGATTACAATATACCAAATGCTAGCATTGTATAAACAATGATAAATTCAGAAAATAAAGTATTTAATTAAAAAATAAAAATAAAATATTCTGCTGCTTCTATAAATATTTAACTACGGCAGACATAAAATAAAACTTTACTCTCGTTAAATATCCGATTTCTCTGGAATGTGGTAAATTAGAATCATTTTAATTCAGTTAACTGTTGAGGATTATGTGAATATTTTGTTGCATGCTCCAACTTTTCGACTTTAGAACTTTTGGAATGGATTTCATGGTGCGTATAAATATATAGAGAATTGCATGCAGTTATTTCGGCTGTCAGTATATCAATCATGGAGGCACTTAAGCGCTCGACTGACTGCCGCTGGGGCTTGTTTGCCTTCATCTCGTTGGAAGCGGTTGATATGCGATGCTGATTCAATAACCAACTGGCCCGAGTAGTTTTGACATGGATACGAATGGCATAAAATCTAGATAAAACGAGCAGGAAGAGCTCGACGTCATGAGATTGGGTGTTGGTAATCTCTTTAGAAGCTGAAGGTGTTCTGATTCCTGTGTCGATTTAGTTCGTAATATGCAACTGTCTCAACTGACTGAATGACTAATGATTGACTGACTGATTGAATTACTGAATGACTGATTGACTTAGTGAAGGGTCTAACTATGTGATTAGCAGCAAAGATAAGAGAATGATTTACAGAAACACTGCTGTACTAGTTGATAGATAGGGTGAATGACTGATTGAGTGACTGAATGATGGACTAATTGTACGATTGACTAAGAGACTGATAAAATGACTGAAACACTGAGTGATTGACTCATAAAAATGCACAAAAGAGAGGGACGAACTGATTGAGTGATTGACTCAGTGATTGACTGTTGACTAAATAAATGCAAGGTTAACAGTCCAAGCATATGATGTACTAACTGAACAGTGTACCGATTGAAGGACATACCAAGTGTATGATTGACTAGTTGAGTGATAAACTAAGAGATTGACTAATTGAACGAATGACCAACTAGCAGATAAAGAAGTGTATGATTGACTTTACTTATTGACAGACTGAATATTTAACTATTTGACTATCTGTTGGCTGACTGATTCAGTGATAGCCCAAAAGATTGACTGATTGAGTCAATGACCAACTTTCAGATAAATAAATTTATGATTGACTTAGGTATTATGAATATTGACGGACTGAATGATTGACTAATGGACTAAATGTATGATTGACTATTTGAGTGATCAACTGAATGATTGACTGCTTGAGTAATTTACCAACTGTCAGGTAAACAAGTGTATGACTGATTAAGTAACTACATGGATTATTGACAAACTGAATGATTGACTAATTGACTAACTAATGAGCACAGTGTATGATGGACTACTGACTCATTGGCTAACTAAGTGTTTGGTTGACTAGGTATATGACTGATTTGATTGACAACTCACTGAAGTACTAGTTAGCTCAGTTAACGACTGAAAGACTGAAAGACGTCACAAGATGGCTGAGTGCTTCAATCCGCGCAGATACATCGTTAAATCAAATACGAAAAGTGAGCCAAAATAATGTCAATTATAGGTATAAGGGAGTACAGGTATATTGTGAGCTATTGTCGTACCTGGATATGGATATGACACCCATTGTCAATCAGTTTTAATGAGGACAGGGTATGTAAGAACTTTCACTGCCACTCGGAGATACTCAGCTTTAGCCTTGGCGAAATAAAAAGCGCATTACAGCGCCTGCCACGCCCTCCATCCGCAACAGCGTCCTGTCACTCGACGATGAAACTTGAATGCGCTTAAGCCAATTTAAGCATTTGCACGGCACGCAGCCACTTGAAGGCGACGCTGGGTCTGAGAATTCACGCTACGACCGCGCCGCTGACTGCGACGCTGACTGCGATGCTGACTGTAGCTGCGGTTGCGCTTGTGGGTGTTTGGTGTTTAGTGTGAGCCGGGCTTTGGTCTGGAAATGTCGCTGCTGCTACTTGTTGTTGTTGCTGTTGTTGTTGTTGTTGCGAGGCATTTGGGATGCCATGAAATGTGCAACAACAACAAACAGCAACGCCCACGCTCAGCGTGTGGCGTGCAGTGCAAACAGAGCGAGCAGCATGCACGCCCAGCTGAAGTGGGACTTGCCAGATGTGTTTATTTACATGCAGGCGCCAGTAGGCAAACGAGAGCAGCTACAAGATCCTACAGCTATACACAGGCACGCCCAGGCACCCACACACACTCGCACACACTCACATGACGACTTTGAAAATGCAACTGGCTTGAGCCGAGATAGGAAAAGGCAAACGTCTTTTCGGCATCACTCTGTGTCACTTAAGCTGTTTGCACGGGCTCAACCGGCTGCTGTCGGCCGAGCTCCAGCTGGGCTGCTTTTATCGAGCGCGCGTTGTGCCTCAATGCTGCGTCATTGTTTGGTTTTTATTGATATGTTTAGCATACTTTTAGGCCCTAGGCAACTTTTTATGTGCAGCCATTAAGCATCAAGACACGCTCGCCCGCTCGCCCGCTCACCCGCTGACAGCGCTGGCATCTGTGAGCCGTCCAGCTGGCCAGCTGTCTGCCGCCTTGCAAAACCCATTTGCTTAAATTGCCAGCGCCCCACTCCATCCCCATCCCCATCTCCATCTTCATCTCCAGCTCCCTCTCAATGGCTCTTGGAGAGTGTAGCACGCACAGCCGTTCAGTTCATGTCATAAATGACATTGCAGAACTCTGTGCTAACTGAATCTGTTGCGCAACGTGGCAACATTTAAATATAAATTAAAAAGTTACGCATACGCCGCTTTGTACAGCTAAGTAAACGATACTCGTTCTCGTAAAGGGGTAGCGTGAAGGGATGCTGTTTGAGGCGTCGCGACGCGGCCTTTGCTGGGCGTAGTGCCAACAGCTGAGGCAACTCATAATAGCATTTCCATATTGCCATTCTGACAGGCACAAGTCGAGCATGTCGTGCAAGTCAAAAAAAAAAAATAATAAAAAATAAAAAACGAAAAAGTCTCTGAAAAAATCGCAAATAAAAAACACTCGTATTTCCCATGTGTCTGGCTGCGCAATTTAGCGTGACAACAAAAACGCAGAAAAAAAAAAAAAAAAAAAAAAAGTGAAGAAGCAGAACGCGGCAATTTTCATGGCGTTTTCCCTGGCACAAACCGAGGCTGCCTCTTGCTCTCCTCCCCATGCCAAACAATTAAAATTAAAGGCCATCCATGGCGAAAGGTGGCCGCCTGAGTGCCCGGGAATCTGCAGACCCATCTCAGCTGGCTTGACCGCGATCGCAAAGCCATAATCGAATAAGCTCACAGCAGTGCTGCAATCGGGCGTTATCGACTGTCCAGTACACGTTCAAGGACCAAAAACGACCAGCACTGCCCCAACGGTCGAATCATTCACTGTATTTCTATACATCAATGGGGGTTCAGGCAGGTAGTGCGATAGAAGATAACGAACACTAACCCTTACAACCCCAGAGTCAGATTATGTGAGAGACCAACCTCAGCGATAGGATAAGAATAACCAATAGACCAACACGGAGTCTTACAAACTCAGCGATAAAATAAGAATATGTAATAAACCAATGCTGAGCCTTACACACTCAGCAATAGGCGTACTAGATTTAAGATTTGAAAATATGCATGAGTCTGTGTATGAACGAATACACTTGACTTTGTTGGTGTTTAGTTTCGTATTGATCTTTATTCATCTGAGCCAGGGTTTATATACCCAGACTCATGCATAATTTCAACCCTTAAATCTAGTGCATCTATTGCTGAGTGTGTAAGGCTCAGCATTGGTCTATTACATATTCTTAACTTATCGCGTAGTTTGTAAGACTCCGCATTGGTTTATTAGCTATTATTATGCTATCGCTGAGTTTGTAATGCTCAGCGCTCGCCTCCTACGTATTCCAATCGCTAAGGGTCAGGGTCATAATTTGTGCCCAGTTTGACAGTTCACACTTGAAACATGTGTCATTTATTTTATGCTAGTTGTCGAGTGCATAGCGCGTACGTTCCCCTACTTATCATATTTCTATGTTCATGCATGTGCATGAACAGTGTATAAAAACCCGAGCTCAGAAGAATAAAGATGAACACGAAACGAACAAGCATCATAGTCAAGTTCGTTCAATGAGCGAGCGAACTTTTTAACTAGGACTTTATTCAACTTGCCCCTACGCTAAAATGTATATCAACTATATAGTATTCAAAAGCAGAAAGCAGACTCCATTCTCAGAAATGATTGGTTGACGGACATACGTTCGGGCGCAAGGACGGACCAACGGGCGAAGGGATACCAAAGTATTTTCAAATAGTTGGCGTTGCTAGCTGTAGTAGAGGTAAATTTTTAAAAGTCGCTTTTTCGCTGTGCCACGCCCCTAATGGGCATAAATATATTTACTACAAACTATTCAGTTTTTTGCAGTCTTCAGCTAAGGCCTAAAGACAAACAAACACCGTCATTTTTTTTTTATGTAGATGCAGATCCAAGGGAACTGTGGGAAAAAAAAAGAATTTTCTGATTTTTTATGCCCCAAATGAATGTTTTTATATTTACTGTATACAATGCATATATATTAGCCCAAGCCACAACTTCAAAGGCAGAGAAGTGGATTGGTCACACATATGAGCAAACATGCGATAGGACGGACGGACGGTGCGAAGCACGCACGAATGGACGGACGAGCATTGAAAAAAGCCAGAGTATATTGGCTCCAGCTCGTGCTCGAATAAATAAATAGAAAATTGTCAATAAATTAAAAAATGCCTTCATTAAATGTGCAATAAATAAAGTAGAAAATATCTGTTAGAGAGAGAGTTAGAGAGGGAGGGAGAGAGAGAGAGAGGGAGAGAGAGAGGGAGGCAGCAAATTAAATTGAATTTCAGGTTTTTTCATCTACGTATATTCCATTCCTGTTCGTTTGACACAGCAAAATTTGTGTTTTTTATGAAGTATATTCAGTTTGATTATTTACTCAATTTGAGAAATATGACAAGCACATCATCAACGAATGAAAAAGTCAACAGCTCTATGGCAAATAACAAGTTGCTGTTGCTCATATTCATTAATAATTTTCGTATGCAGCGCCAATGTAAATTCAATAATAATTGAACCCTTTCGCAGTGCAATCAACCGGGCTGTCCATACCTTCTTTATTGGCTCTGTCAATCACTCACTCACTCGCTTGACCATCCAGAAATAGATGTGAAAAAAAAAAAAAAAAAAATTGAAAAAATATGCTGGCAGCTGCAACAACTGCCAAAGGCCACAAAACCAAGTGTCTAATGCAATCATCGGCAAAGGGCAGCTCTACCAGCACTACCAGCACTACCAGCCCTACCAAAGGGCGAACGCGGATGCGGATGCGGATGCGGATGCGGTGCCATCGCTAGCAGTATGAATAGTAGTCGCACTTCAGGGAGCACTAAGTCACACAGCAGTCTATACATATATATATATATATATATATATATGTATGCGTGTGCGTATGTGTGTGTGCTGGTTACTTATTATTTCCCTGGAGGTCTGCCACGGTTCTCATAATTAAGCGCACTTTGAATTTAATTATGATTATGCGACAACATAAAAAAAGCGAGAATAAAGCAAATAGCCTTACTCAAGTAGAGTGCTACCGACCGCATAATGCCCGCCCACAATGAGAGCCAAAAGCACTCCAGGCGAGTGTGTTTCAATCTCAAGCGCTGCTCTATAAAACGACCCATCTCTGATAATTTATGCCTTGTGCCCCGACTACTATGATGTCAGGTCTGGCCATATCAGCGGCGCGTGCTGCCCACTTGTCATCCGTTTTATTCCCAGCCAGTTTGCTTGTGGCCAATGCCTGTGTACATCCGTACGTCCCTGCGTCCCTACGTCCGTACGTCTCTACGTCCGTACATCCGTATATTGTTGCCGCTCTTCTGCCTTTCAACTGGTTTGCATAATCATTTTTGATCCAAGTCAAAGCGAGACCCTAAGGGCGATTACAAGCTGTTTGGCCGAGGCAGTGACTGAGATAGATAAGGCTGGGCAAGGAGTCGCAGTGACACAAGCCAAGCCAATGGCGCAAATGACTTCGAATGGGAACAGCAAGGTGGCCAGAAGACAAGACATGCCTCAAAATGTAGCAACTGTTCATTAGCCCAGTTAGCACACGTTCTACCCCTTTCGAGTGGTCGCTGCCGTTACGATATTTAATAGGCATTTCCTGGAACTCCTGACGATGTCCACCTAAAGGGACTTGCAGGTGGTGCGAGCAGAAGTAGAAGATGAATCATGTGTTTTGCTAGGAGTTCCTGTTAAACTGCATGTCAAAGCATAGTGTATGCTAAAGCTGCTGTCAAGCTGCTGTCATGCGCCAGCGCTCACCTCCCTCCCCGCACGGATGTCGCTGGCGCCTATTGCTGTTAAAGCTCTTGTCAAACCGCATGCTAATGACGGAAGGAAGCATTTATCAGGGAAGTCCCGCCAGCGGTGTCCAGCACTGATTGGGAACTGCCTGCAGCGTATCTGACAGTCGCGCAATCTGAAGTCGAGTGACTTTCGCTTGCTCGCCGGCTGGGCGGGGCTGAGTTCAAGGCTCAAAAGATTTGTGATGAGGGGTTTCAGTGCTTAGGATTCTGTGCTATGCTGCGCTGTGTCGGCCGCACAGTTAGAATAGAAATATGAAATACGTTCGGGGCCATAGGTCGAGGGGCAAGAGATCCATTTCCAACTACCGCCACAATTCCCGGAGCGACGGCAGCACAAACATTTAAGGCGTCCATGGTGGGCGGGCCAGTGGACAAATGGGGGGTCCAATAAATGGAATCTAATAATAAAACAAACTCTACAATAAAGTGAAAGCAAAAGCGAAGCAGCGCCAATAACAAAAACAAAAACAGCAGCAAAAGCAACAGCAAAAGCTGAAGCAAAAGCAAAGCGAAAGCTAAAGCGAAATAAAATGAAATGAAACGAAAACGAAAACTTTTAAGTATCCTATTAATGTTTAATTCGAGTTATTTAAGTTCGGCACTTAATTTAGTACCGTCAGCCAGTTCGAATCGGCGGCGTCGACCTCCTCAGCCGAAACCTTTCGATAGAGTCGCGGCGTGGCGCGGAGCGGTTTGGGTGTGGGCAGCTCGAGGTGCGGGTCGAAGGGGGCGCAGCTGGATCCAGCGCTCTGCTGGCGTTGTGTGCGTGACCTTTTCTCATTAAATGTTAATAATAAAAACACAAGCAACAACAAAAACAACAGCAACAACTGCAGAGATGTGAAAATAACTAAGTGAGTGCGCGGAAAGGACGGACAGACAGACAGCGCATTGCCAAAGACACCGAGAAAGAGAGAGAGAGAGAGAGAGACTAAGAGTGAGAATGAGCATGAGAATGAGAGTTAGAGGCAGAGAGTGAGAGCGAGCAAAGAGAACGGCAGAGGGACTGTTGCCCGTTGCCCGTTGCCCGTTGCCAATGAAGTTGTCTTAATCCGGTAATTAATTTCTGTGGTCGCCACACAGCAACAGCAACAGCTTTTGACCGAGCCGAGCGCGAGCTGCTCGAGGCTCGAGGCTCCACGCTGGAGGCTCGAGGCTGCAGCAGTTGTTTAATGAAACGCAATGAAAGCGAAAAGTGACAGGATAACAAATTAATAAAGTTACGCGCCGATCAACTTTAGCCTAGAACCACTCAACAACTATTAAGCCGGCAATAGCAACAACAACAACAACCAGAGCAACAACAACCGTAACCGCAACCACGCAACAATCACTGGCAACGGATTGCGCCGAGTTTGTTGTCTGTTAATCAATTTGTGCCCAAATGTGTTGCAAATACAGGAAAAAGCCAATGGAATTTTGTGCTGCTAAAAGCTTGACTTAGCTTTCAATTCAATCAGAGCTGAAAAGTTTTGCCCAATTGTAGCGAATGGGACCTAGGCAGGGCCTTATAGACGATTGAAGTGATGATCTTCCACGACAGCTCGATGGATCTCTATGAAAAATAGGAGTTAGGACTCTTCTCTTTAATGATTGTTAATCATAGTATGCAAATAATTATTGGAAACAAACTCTATCTACGGGGCATATTCGCAGCCCTAAATAAACAAATTTCAAATTTCCAGCTCTTATATCTTTCGAGATCGACGCGTTCAAACATACGGACAGGCAGACATGTAGATTATGTTGTCTGATCTACTTTATGGGATCTGCCACGCCTCCTTCTGCCTGTTACATACATTAAACAAAAGCATTCCCATTCTCAATAGATTCAGGGTATAAAAACAATTGCTCTCCGATCTCAAAGCAACCCGTCAAGGAACCGATGTTATCAGTTGATCTCTGAGTCATTTCTCAGAGTGTGAGTAAAATACATTTAATCGTTTGTAGATATCTTGAAATATCTACATAAGTCATTTGTTAGCCATGATGTTGATTGAATTAACTTATCATGTTGTACTATGTCTATATACATATGAATGTAACTGTAGAGTGATTATTCAAGCTGGAGTAGCTGAATAGCTCAGCCGCAGAACGGCGACAATTTTGAGCTTCGGAAAAATGTTCAGAAATAAGCATAGCATTTACAATTAACACCAACAGAACGTATTGCCCACTTGTCGCAAAATGGGACTTAAGCTGGGCCTTCAATAGCTTTATAGACGCTTGAAGTGATCTCCTACGAAATCTCGATGGATCTCTATGGAATTGTAAGTTCATGAAAATATAGGAGATAGACAAGGATAAGCAAACATTAAATGGGTGTTGATCATGATACAGAATGATGATATAAACAACGCCTTGGCGTCGTGAAAGGGGGCAGAGAGAGAGAGAGAGAGAGAGAGAGAGATATAGGTTGTGCCACCTACAAGTTTAGAACCGGAACTATTTTTGTTCAGTTTGTCATATCCCATTTATGCATTCGGAAATCTGACTGATTAACCCAATTTCGTATATTCATTTACAGTAGAACCCGACCATAATGACTCAGCCCTATAAGCGTACGGTTAGTGCAACGAAAATTCCGGTCCCCAGACAACAAACTTATATGAGCAAACTTATACGGTTATAGTTTCCTCCGGGTATTACGACAGTCCCTTGAGCGTCGTTATAACCGGACTCTACTGTATTTGTTAAGTCCTCAAGCCCCGTCGCCAAATTCGTGAGGCAAGTCAACAATTCAACACGAGTCATGCCCCATTATAAACAAGCTCGCTACGCCCCTGGACATAAGTAAGCAAAAATAGTGTTTACTTAAGAGAATTAGCCTGTGATGATATATTAATAAACTGTGGATAGGAGCAGTTCGGCATAGATCGCTGTAGTTCACAGAGATCTGCCGTAGGTCACTCAACCGCCTGCCTAAACGACTCAAAGTGAGACTCAAAGCAGCTCAGCATCAGCTGTTGCGCCTCAATCCATGGCAAAGCCTTAAAGCCTTAAAGCCTTAAGCGCTGAATGTGAGGAGAGCGTATATCGACCCCAGTTTATCAAAGAGTTGTGGCAAACGAACTCCATGACAATATCATAGCAACCCAGTCCAAGTTCTATTGCTGTTCCATCTATTTACGAAACTTAACTCAAAGGCAAATCGCAAGAGAGTTTAATGTGGGGGAGTGAGCGTGAGAGGGGAGCAAGTTGTCTCCCAAGCTGCTGCCCACTGCGGCAAGTGCGGCAAGTGGCCGGGGCGAGGTGTTTTCAAATGCAGCTATTCGTGGCATGCGGCACTTTAAGTATTTAAGCCAACTGAAACTTGTGCCACGCATCAACGTTTTGTCACTGCTGAGGCAAATTTAACGAACAAGCCGAAAAGTACTTAAAATAAACTTTGAGCAATCGATTTTTCCAAAACAAAACCAAAAATGCGAACAAAAAAAAAGTTTGCTCTCTGTATGCGCGCTAGCGGGGTGAATGTGTGTGCGTGCGTGTGTGTGTGTGTATATGTGAATAATAACGATTTAAAATTCATTGTATTGCCTTCTCATGTTAAATAATAATGCTTACTTAACAAAAAGTTATCGCAAGTTTGGGCCAAAATGATATTCTTTTATGCTTTTTTGCATTGATTTGTGTGCGTATAATGAAATATTTAAGACAGGATTTGGAGCTCTGAGTCTGATGTGGTATTAGGCCAAAGGCCAGTCCCAGTTGGGTTAGCCAAGCATTGGAGAGTGGCTTGCGGGCAGCGGCATTGATTTGCTTATAAATAATCCCAGTTAGCCGCATGAACTGAGGAGATGGCAAAAACATTTCTGTCTCTGGCTGTGCAGCTGCCAGTGGCATGCGGCTAGGCCTCTGGTTGCAGCAGTCAGTGACAGCAGGAGGCGGCGAGAGCAGCAATTGAAATGTTTGCCAGTTAGCCCCGAAGGCGCACAGATTTGTGGTTTTCGCAAAAAGTTATTGGACATATGAATGACTCTGCACATTGTTGAGGTGTCGACGGTGCTGAAAATAATCCAGTTTTCTGCAAATGACAGACTCGGTGATGTGCTGTGCGGTCAACCAAGGCGTAGTACCTGGTACCTGGTCAAAGTGCAAAAGTCTGAACGGTAACTAAGCTGCAAAGCTGCAAAGCTGGCGGGGCTGTGAGAACTGCTCCGGATGCTGCAATTTATGGCAAGCCGGTTTGCATGAGGTGCAGCAGGAGCAGGAGCAGACACCCCACACCCCCTCACACACACACGCACACAATTTTTATAGCACTTGGCTGTTTCACTTGCAATACATGCTGAGCAGTTCTTTGCCTTTGGCCAGCAAACAATGGACGCAGAGTAACAATGGGCGACGGAAACGGAAATCGCTGGCCCGACGGATGAGCCAGCAGCTGCAGCTGACATTGAATCAAATGGCGGGAGGCGGGCGGCGGACTGCAATGAGATGGGATCGTAGCACGCCAGCTCGGTTGCACGGGTCTTATGTGGCTAAAAAGTAAGCAAATAAAAGCAAAGCATTTGTTGCGCTTTGCTCTTCGAATGCAGCTGTTGCTTCACGTCTTTAGTAAATTGTCACTCGTCAAAGAGCAGTCATGTGTGTGTGTGTGTGTGTGTTTAGATTCTACTTATGCTAGTCCTCTTATGTATGCGTGTGTTTGTGCTTGTGCTTGTATTTGTATTTGTGTGCGTGCCTCACTTGTGCGACAACCTTTTATTTTACTGCTTGCCGTAGACGTTTTAGCTGTTGCTGTCGTCTTAGCTTTTGCTTTGACGCAGTTGGCGACACGCAGCACGCAGCACGCCGCACGCCTTACGCCTTACGCCGTACGACTTACGCCGTACGCAGTCCGGTTTCTCTCAATCGATATCAATCAATATACACTTCTACATGTGTATTCTTGCGCAGCGTGTGTGTGCGCATTGTCTGGCGTTGAAAGCAAACTGTTGCATACAAAGAGCGAGAATGTTGCACGTTAGGCAACAAAATTAATGAACCCCGTTAAGCAGTGAAAAGTATTCAAGCAATGCTTCAGCAGCTACTGCTGTTCCCAGTCCCACTCCAGTCCCTGCTCCTGCTCCTCCTCCTGCTCCTGCTCGTGCTCCTGCTGCTCGCTACGTAAAATACTGCGGCGATTTATGTGAATCACACTTTGAGACTCCTGCTAACAAGCTGTTAAGCAGTTAAGTTATCAAATTGGTAGCTCAGCGAGCAAACAAGCTCCAAGTTGTGCGTGCTGGCATTTTGTTCGTATTTTCTCAACATCCACAAAGCCAGAGACCCAGCTCCACACAGCCACTGGACGGCGTCCCAGCCTGGTTGCCCCAACACCACCAAAGTTAACAATTCTCGGGGATGTTTGCCGTTAAACTTGTCGAACGTATTATGAAGACAGTTTAGCTTTAGCCTAAATTATTTAAACTAATGCAACCAGACTATTGGAGCCATGCTTATGGCAAACCGAGCTAAGCTAAGTTATAATAATTAAAAAATTAAAATAATAAAACTTCGCTAGATCGAATGGAGAATTAACTAAACTCGACTACTTGTTCGATAAATGAATTCTTAAATGATATAATATAAATATACTATATGCTTTATGGCGTCTACCTCGCCTGCTTCTGCTTTTAATAAAACTATTATATCCGGATTTCCCAATTTTCAATGAGTTCAGGGCATACAAATATTCTACTGTAATTTATAATAAGTAAAAAATTTAAAAAAAAAAAAAAAAAAAAAAAAAAACCAAAAACAAATTTTACAACTTTTATAATATAAAGAACTCGACGACACTATCAAGCGGAAGGCTCCAATAACCAGTAAAAAATAAAATGAAACAAGTAAGTAGCAACAAATATAAATTTTATAATTTATAAATATAAATTTTATAACTGACCTTCAATGAGGATTTTAATCGATAATAAAATAACGAGAGTAGTTATCGATTTTGAAGAAAAACTCGATATCTGCGCTGTATATAGCGGCATTTTAAAAAAAGTCTCTAGCTCTTATATCTTCTGAGATCGACGCATCCAAACATACGGACAGATGGACAGACAGACAGTTGGACAGGTCTAAATCGACTCAGCTCGTCGCCCTGATCAAGAATCTATGTACTTTGTGGGGTCTACCACGCCTCCTTCTGCCTGTTACATACATTTCAACAAAACCATTATACCCTGATTTCCCATTTTCAATGGGTCCAGGGTATAATAAATACTTACAACTCAAGCTGACTCTCTGTCGACTCTTTGATCTTGAAACAAATTAATATTTCGATTACAAAAATCACAGATCTATAAAAAAACTAAGAGACGATTGCCAACTGGATTGAATATACAACATATCACCTGATACAGTTTGATTTCAATATTTGATCACATAACGGCAAATGAAAGGTCAAAGCGCAAAAGTAAAGTAAACTCTGAAAAACGCTGTCATGGCCTTGGCTATTCTGATTCGGATTTCGCATGAATCTACAAACTCAGACAGAAACAAGCTCAGCTGGGCTTACCCCTATCCCCCCCCCCCCCCCTCCTTCTACCCAATCACTGGCTGCTAAATTGTTGCATGCTCCGACACAATTCGAAACAATTTGTAGTGTGTGAAACGTAACAAAGGCAACAGCAGCAACAACAACAACAACAACAATAGCAACAACAACAACAACTCGAAAACCAGTTTGCCAGCATTTGTATATATGCGTTATGCTTTTAGGTAACACCTTTAGTCGCCAGTTAGCCTGATGCTCGTGTCAATTATGTTGCACATCTGTGACTGCGTGCAGGTGCGTGTGTGTGTGTGAAGCTGAGGACTTGCGCTAGCCAACAGCAACAACAAGAACAAAAACAATGAGTCTTACAAAATTTCAACGCTGCTGACATTGAGCGTTGGTATTCAATGGCGATTTATTACCGTTACCAAAGTGGGCCATATCTGTATAGGTGTGTCTCTCTCTCTCTCTCTCCCTCTCACACCTTCTCTCTCTCTCTCTCTCTCTGTTTGTGTGTGGCAGCGTGTGTTACTTTTATTTTCTGTACCGACACGCAAAAATCGATGATGCGACGACCAAAATAAAAGCCAACCAGCACCCACAAGTCCGTGCGATAGATACCTTTTTCTCTCTTTTTTGTTGTGTTTGCTGTGTTTTATTTTATTTTTTGTTTGTTTTTTTTTTCTGTGCTGCCACATTCTGTGGCAGGCACTGTGTATCTGCCGCAGCACCTGTGTGTGTCAATGGCAGCGAGTGCGGCCGCTGATTGATTTGTGAGTGCGGAGCGAAGTGGAGCAAAGTGGAGCAGGAGCGGACGGAGACAAAGGCGCTCTTTCAAGGATCTCGCACGCCGGGCAATTAGGCAAGCAGTCGAGCGAGCGACCAAGTACAAAATAGTTAAATGACAAATCAAAAAACAACAAACTGAAAACAATTCTGTTTGATTGGTTGCCATGCAGTTGCTGCTGCTGTCGCCACGTGCCGTGGAGAGAGATGGAGAGAGAGAGACAGAGAGAGGGAGAGTGAGTGAGAGAGGGGGGACACACAGAGGCAGGCATAGTTCGTAGGCAAACAACTGCTGTCAAAGCAAAGGGCACTGGGCGTGGCAGTAGCTAAAGTTACACACGCACACACCCACACCCAAACACACACACACACACACACACACGCATCTATAGAAGCAGGCGTGCCGCATGCCTGGCATGCCTGCATACTCGTGTAATTATTTGCTCAAATCGCACAAAAGTATGCAATGCTTTTTTCTGCAGGCACTCACGCTGGCATTTAAGCTTGCCCCAACAGCAGGAGCAGCAGGAGCAGGAGCAGCAACAGCAGCAATACTGGCTGACTGCTCGAAGCATGTGCAAGGGATTGCTGCTGCGACCGCATGAAAGGGCAGACTAACAAAATAATATGTGAAAAATGTTGATTTCAGCTGATTTAATTTGCGGAGCGCGGTTTCTTTGGTCGCGCCGCTGCTGGGCAAATAACTGTCACACATATACACAAGCAAAAAGAGTGAGCGAGAGCGAGAGAGAGAGAGACAGAGAGAGTACATGCGTGTCAGGCAGCGAGTGAGTCAGTTGCTCGCTTTTGGGCCTTTTTGCTTCTCTTCGAAACATGTCACGTTCTTGGGTTTTACTCGAAATGCCATTTGGCCAATTGCTTTGCCTGCCAGAGCCCCCCCCCCCCTCGCTCTCTCTCCCTCTCACACTCTCACACTCCTAGTCACACGCTGTCTCGGCCATATTTGCTTAGCAACTGCCCCTAAAACTGCATTCCAGTTGACAAAAATAACAATTGATCACAATTTCGCCTCGGCTCAGCTTGGCTCAGCTTGGCCATCCGCCTCCATTCCCCTCGAGCGTCGTCAGGCCTGCGTTTGACACATGTCCTACAGCGTTTGCTGCACGTTTGCCCGGCAATTTCGGCAATTGACATGGCTGCAGAGCCTCGCTGAGTGTAGACCGCATACACTGAGAACATTTGGAACAAACTTTCAGTTTGTGCGAGTTAGACTGGATCCTTGCTCTCTGCCCCCTCTCCCCTCAAATGAACACAAACTAGTCTATATATAGGCAAATGAAAGATAAGAAATTTAGCTCGTATATATATTTATATATGTATATGTAGCATTAAGGGGCCACAGTCGAGTATCCCCAACTGCGCCATTCCCGCCCAGACGCGACCTTGCCTAACAACACTCGATTCCCCCAAAATCTACAGCTAAGCAAATACACTCGGCTGCTCCTGTGGACGGGCATACATACACATATACACATGTGCTGCGGGAGGGTCAGACGCAAATGGCCATTGAGGCTGGCGCTATTGAGGCCCATCGAGCAGGCTTAAACTGTGTCTGCTAACCCATTTACTTGCGGGCCGAGAATATGAAAAAGTTGCTGGCCCAAGCAAGCAGCATCAGCAACTTTATAATTTGCAGCGCAAGCCCAACGCCCACCCAGCCACGCCCATGCACAAGGCCGACAGACAGACGGGCAGATACTTTAACTTTAATTTGCGCGACGAGCAGAGGAAGAGCGCCTTAAGAAGCCATGAGATTTGCATAAATAAAAAAAAAGGCGGGTGAAAAACAAAATGTAAGCAAAGAAATGACAAGTAAATGTGTGTATGTCAGTGTGTCAGTGTGTGTGTGTGTGTGTGTGATGATGATGACTTCTAATAAGAATGAGTAAACAGTGAGAGAGAGAGAGAGAGAGAGAGAGAGAGAGGGAGAGGGAATCAGAGCGGGCGCTCAAGATGTATTGGCAGTCGCTTGAGGCAGTCGCAATCAAAGCGCTGTGATTTACCATATGGCATTTGCCCTTGTACTTAGATATGTATCTATATATATCATGTTATATCATATCATATAATATCATATAGATGTATATAAGAATATCAGAAATATTCATATTTATATATTGCTATATATATACAGTGAGTAACATTGATATTCGATTTTTTTTTTTTTCAACTTTTTTTCTGGTTTATGTATAATCTTTGTTAGTTATGTTATTTTTAAATCTAAAATTTAACATTTACACTTTATTAATTTAAATTAATTTTATATGTTTTATAGGCATTAGAAGTTGAAATTGAAAATTAAAAACCGCATATCAATGTTACTCACTGTAGATAGATCATATTATATCATATCATATCATATATATAAAAGAATATCGGAAATATGTATGTACTATATGTGCCATATATAGTTGCACTTGCAATTGGCATTCTATTTAGGGAAATTCTAATTGGAAATCCCGTTTGCTGCTTAGATTTTCCCACAGAGAACGAGTTCTTAATTCACTCTGATATTCCACACTGTATAAACTACAGGGTATACAGGCCGTCTTCACGATGATAACAAGAATAGAGGAAACTATAATTTAATTTGATGGCCGCTGCTCAATCAAGCCGGCTAAAATGCTAAGCAGCGCCTTAGTTGAGGAGGATTCTGCGGCCGAGATTGATGCATGTGGAAGCTGTCGCTGCACTCTGACCCCAGCTCCAGGCTGATTCCATTCATTCTGCTCGCCTTGAGCTAACAAATGGCAAGTTGCCTGGCATTCGGCTGCTCGTATGTCAAATCTATCTATTGTTGACCCTTCGCCCATTCACCGCACACACTCACACACACACACACACACATGCGTATCTAATCATACTTGGCCAGCGATCGGAGACAGTTTGACAGTGTAATTAACAGGTTGAGCTAGCAGTTTGTGCCCATATTGAAATATGCATTGCTCAAAGCATATTTGAGGCGATTCTCAGATTTATTGAGCCATGCCAGTAACCACATCATTAGCAGGGCGTGGTCAACGGCCAGACCACAGCCGGCATCCGCCCAGCATACCCAATAGGGTCCTCCAGCACCAGCAAACCAACAAACCAACAAACGTGCTCGGACTGCTCGATGAGCTCCAGTCGAGCTGCCTGACGGTTTCTGCCAGTCCATGTGTGCAGCTAAATCCGTTACCATTGCTCCGTCTCCCCCTCCCCCACCTCCACCCCCTCCTCGTCGCACGTTTGCAAAATTCTTATCAGAAATTATTACTTATTAAGGATTTTGCATGGTAGCTGCGGGCTGCGCTGGACCTCGAATATGCTGCCAGAGGAAACGGCGCACTGCAGAAAATTCCGAAATTCTTGTCTGCGCCAGGCCACAACGGAATCTTAATTAACCTGCTCGGCTTTGCGGTTGAAACACGAATTTCCAATCTGAACTGATGTTGTTGAAAACAAATTTCCCTTGCCAGTATTGGAAATTGTATCAGACGTCAGATATATCTGCATTGTAAGTCCAATTTTTTTAGGGTTAGCGTCAATTTTCTCTTAGCTCTAATGTCTAATAAATAGATAAGTAAATCTGCATTGCGTGCTACATATCGTAATACAAAGCATCCGCGCTCGACTTGCTAACTTTTCCGCTCTTGATTCTTGTACTCAGACACAAAGCAAACGAGCTTATTGGATTTGTTCAATGCTTTGCTTCTTGTGCGTCCATCCGATAAATCATCCGTCCGTTTCTCGTTCCTTCCCTCCGCAAACTACTTCCCTGCTACTGAGTCTAGATCTCATGGTGCCCTCGTCTGATACAGTGTCAGCAGATAATTATACGTACGTATGTACATACACATGTGCATATTGTATATATGAACTGATAGGTATTAATGCGTAGATCATATATCTATTTATGATCTAGCTCCTCAGCTTCAAGAGTTATTTCAATTAAATTTTTATTATTTTCTTTTTATAATTAAATTGAAGCCATAACTCTGAATTTTATTTTTATAATAAAAACTGAAAACAAGATTTATGATTTTGTAAAAAAAAAAAAAAAGATTGATCTGTAATAATTATTTTTGATTTTTAGTATATAAATTAATTCTAATAAATAATTTTTTGTAATTACTGGAAAATAATTTTTTTTTTAATTTATTTATTTATTTATTTTATTTTTTTTTTTTTTTTGTAATTGTTAGGATCCCTGAAAAATTTAACCTTCAAAACGGAATAGCTGTATTTCCCAATATTTGAGAACTACAACTGTAAAACAAAACATTTTACCTACTGCAGACTGCTTCACTCAAACAGAATCAATTATTTTTTGAACGCGAAAGAGTATTATAAAGTCGATAGCACCCGAGAGCAACATTCAGATTCGATTGTTTATTGTTTCGCACAAAAAAAGAATAACAACTTACAAATCAAAATTGAAAGCAATTGTTGCTGCCAACTCTCAAACGGAATGGAAACCGAATTGTGGCATTTCTGAAGAAGTCGGAGCTGAAGCAAGGCAGGAAGGCAAGAGTCCTTGCCATGTCCGCTATATACATGCATACATATATATATATATATATATATATAAATCAGCTGGCATTTACAAATTGATCAGCTTTCTCCCACACACAGTGGAGCCGGACAACAGAGTTCGTCGAACCGAGATGAACGCCCCGTGTGCAGAAGCAGCGCGAGTGCAGATAGTAAAGACAACGTTGATAGGCACGAATGGGCAAAGTCACACACGCCCATAATTCCTTGCTCGTCGTCGCTCAGACTTGGGCCTAATACAGGTGGCATGCTCGCACCTGGGCAGCCGGGCTTAAGGGCTTCAAAAAACGGACGTAGGCAATGCGCTCTACGTGCCGGCATGAGGCAGTCACAAAAAAAAAAAAAATAACGGTACAAAGCCGCTCGAGAGCAATAGTTGCATTTTTTCACTGAAGTGCGCTCTAAAAGCACTCACTATGCAAACAGTACGCTTGACAGGGGTCAAAGGCGATTTTAGTCGGCGTTCGAAAAACTTTAGACTGTAACAAAAAATCTGAGGGTAAAGCTTGTCAACATTTGCGCAAAGAAAAAAAGGAGACGAAACAGAGTGAAACAGTGCGTAGGGACACGCGTGCTGTTCAGTGGATGGCTTGGGCCAATGTTATGCCCTGGCCCGCCTTCGGTTGTCCCCAGCAACGGCAACGGCAACGGCAAAGGCAAAGGGAACGGCAATGGCAATGGGAACAGCCTAATGCGTGGCGCAACCCAAGGCTGTTGTGCATCCCAGCAAGTGGGCCGGGTGGACCGGGTGGGCCGGGTGAGCCGATTTAGCGGTCTCCGAGGCGCGCGTGTGTCAACTAATTGGCACATAATTAACTACGAAGTAAACGAACGAGCCACGGCCACAGCTCACGACTGCATTATACTCTGTACTAATCTAATGCTAATCCTGGCTGAGACTTATGCTTGTGAACTCTGATTTTGTTAGGAATAAGATGGGAGATTCCCAAATTTGAGCTACAATAAAATATGCAAACGGGTTTCACTTAGAGCATAGACTGAGCTAAGGAACTTATGAGATATTGATGGGAGACTCTTTTACTCTTGGCTCTAAGGCTCTGAGACTTATGCTTGTGAACTCTGATTTTGTTAGGAATAAGATGGGAGATTCCCAAATTTGAGCTACAATCAAATATGCAAACTGTTTTTTCTGAGAGTAAAGACTGAGCTAAGGAACCTCTGAGATATTGATGGGAGGCTCTTTTACTCCTGGCTGAGCTCACTGTAAAACTCTGTTTGTTTAACTGTAAAACATATCAACGAGTCACTTCTTTACTTATATCTCTTTCATTCTATATTGTATTTTCTATTTTCTGTGGAATTCCAATAAGGAATTGTATTCATTTAGAATGACAGGATCATACGCTCTCATGCAACCTATTCAAACAGAGTATAAAAAGTGTCTTTGAGCCAAGTGCGTGACGGTAAAGGCTTATCGACAAAAGGAGCCACGAACAAGTGTAAATGCGTATATATATGTATAAGAGTCTAAGTGTGTGTCTGACTGTATGTTTGTGTGTGTGTGTGTGTGTGCTTAGAAAGGTTGAGTGGGTAGTTTCCTTCTGGCAGCTCTGTTAAACATGTCCGCAGTTAGAGCTGGCTATTAAAAGTTATTATTCATTTCTGAATATTGAGCTCTGACTGCGAGACTTAAAAACTTTCGAGTTATTGCATGTTGGAGTCTGTTTGCACAGTCAGTTCATTCGTAGCGAATTTTTGTGAGATTGCCAAAGCTGTTGACGAGTGCCATGAGGGCCTCAAACTTTCAAGTTGACCAACAAAATTGTTGGCTCAACAGTGAAATGGGCCATAAAATTAAAGCAATCAGACTGCCAGTTAAACTGATTGTTAAATCAAAGAAATATGCATAAGGCTGCCACCTAGGCAGACGGTGGCCATGATTGACTTCTCAAAGCGTTGCCAGACAGCTCTATAAACTTATAGATATAATAAGTATACAGATCCGACAAAAGAGAGAGATGGAGATAGATTGAAAGATAGATATCAAAGGGAAGGAGAGAGAGGAAAATTTGAAAGAGTTCACAAAGAAATAGTGTTGGAAAGTTCTTAAATTATATTGGTGTTCTTCAACACTATGAATATTAAGATATATATTTTCAAGCATCTCTTATTGATAATCTTAAATCAAGTTAAATTTGATATAACACATCATAAAGTTTAATTACGATATACGATTGGATTGCATTTTCATTACATTCTAAGTAATTTAGTTTTTTTTTTTTTTGGCTTTTTTGTTTTCGTTCATGTGACTTAAATCAGTTTGTGTGTGTTTGTTTATGTATATACAGTGTCGGAAAGTTTCTCATTTTGGGGCCTTTAGGCAGATGGCCCAATTAGCTAATGGATATTTAACAGAGGAACAGCAACACGCAGGGAGCTGAATTACACACACATATAAAGGCAGTCACAGATATGTATAGATGTAACTGTATGCTATGGTATATGTATGTATAGTACATATATACATTATATATGTAGATATTTATATAGATATAGATATAGATATAGATATAGATATAGATATAGATATAGATATAGATATAGATATAGATATTCATGATTATCGTTGCTTAAATAATGCGGCTCGGACTCACCTCTCGCCATGGGCCTCTCTGTCCCTGTCCCGTTCCATATCCCTGGCTCCGTCGCCGTCCGGCTCGCCATCGATGAGGCCGGCGCTGGTGCTGCTGCTGTTGCTGCTGCTGGGCGGCTCATGCTCCTCAGTCACTGGCGGAGCAGACGACTCCGATGGCGTGGACCGACTTTGAGACTGACTCTGACTCTGACTCTGGCTCTGACTTTGACTCTGGCTCTGGCTCTGACTCTGGCTCTGACTTTGACTTTGACTCTGACTGCCGCTCGTGGTGTCCTGCTGGTCCTGAAGATCCGACATCGTAGCGGGGCTGGGTTATGGCTTCTGGCTGTGATTCGAGCGAACGTGGGTGTGTCAGAGAGCGGAGCAGAGTGTGCTGTAATTGCTATTTAATGAAGCCCTTTAAAAGCCCTTGCGCTAAATGCGGGTCACCAAGACAAAATATTTAAAAACTCGAGCAACGAAGGCAACGAAATACAACGAAAAAGTACACAAAATGAAAACGAGCACAAACAAACGAACACGAAAACGAAAACGAACGCGAACATGAAAACGAAATGAAAACTAATTGGACAGACCTTGACAGTCTACTTAAAATTGTTGGCGACTCCTGCCGTTGCTGTTTATCTGCGCTTCATGCCCATTGAAAGTCTGTCAAGCAAGGACTGTGAACTGAAGATGATTGCGGAATTTCTTATTTCATAGTTTGCAAACAAGCTGCAACTTGTAGATCCTAATAAAATGGTAGCTTGAAATCCTTTTGGGGATTGCGCCTGATTGAACGGAAATAAATATGGAAACCCTATAAGTAGAGCTTGCTAAATTGCAATTCACAGTTGTTCAGAGTTCATTCTTACGGCCAGCTGGGAGGGACCGAGAGCCAAGTCGACTCACTTTAACCTTGGGTTCTCATAAATACTACTGGACGACCTTTTGAGTGAGCGTTAAACGGTCTCACAACTATAGCGTTTGAGGATATTGATTTTAACTCTAATTAGACTGATTATAAGCTGTTCATGCGAATGTTTGTTTATTCGTTTATGTACGTATTTAATAAGCTATTGTTATATTTTAGACACCTAGAAATATTTGATAAACATTGATAAATATTTGAAGCGCTTTGAATCGCTGCTCTCTTATTGAATAGTGCTGTAAATGCTTTGTTTCTGGTTATTGAACATGAAGAAATATTGGATAAGCTATTACATTTATTAAATGGATAAAATGTATATTTATTTTTAATAATATATCATTATTAAAAATTGCCATTGAAATATTTTTTAATCAAATATGAAATAATGAATATTATTTTTTTTTTTTTTCATTTACTTTTTTTTGTGTATTTTATTGATGAATTTCATTAAAAACCATTTAAAAATAAATAATAATAATTCTGCCTGAAAGTAACGTTTTTTTTTAGCAATTCTCTTCTTTTTTCTGCTTTAAACAAAAAGTAGATATCCGTTTATTTGACTTAAATAACTCTTTTTGTTTTCCTTTGCAGAGAAGCAAAACTATTTTCTTAGTTTTCTTTTTTATTATGACTGTAGATATATAATTAGCATGAGTTTGTGTAAGCGAAAGTAAGCTAAATAGGAGCCAGTTGGCTCTGGCTACAGTGAGTGGCAAACAATTGCGTACATTCGTAAATATACTTTAATAAGCTACTGTACTCCTTGCGGACACCTATTGAAAGCTTTAACCTATCAGAGACAGTTTCGCATCGGTCGAGTCGATTTTGCTTTGCTGCTCTGTTGCTCAATTCCGTTCGCTAGCTGCAGATTTTCTATGTGTTAATTGGGTTTGAACACGCAGTGGTTGTGGCTATTTTAATGCTACGGAGAGTTTTATTGTATGAGCTATACGTTATGAGAAATTCATGAAAGTCACGAATGAAGAATCAATTTCACACAACTCAAAGGACTTCAAAGGACCTAGAATATAAGTACTACAATAAATGAATAGTCACCTATAATCTTAATTGAACACATACTCTGAAGACACCAGATCGCTTGAGGACTTCAGCTGATAGTCTACCTAGATTATAAAGTCTATAATAAATGAATAATCAGTCTAAACTCAACTCAAACTCGGCTACCTATGGTATAAAGTCTTCAATAAACCTATAATCTCTACTTAACTGTAACTTAAGAAGATTTTAGCTGGTATTCTATCTATAATAAAAAAAAGTCTATAATAAGTTAATAATCAGTCTAACCTCAACTTAAAATCTTAAGATACCAAATTGATTCTACCTATAATGTAAAGTCTATAATAAACCTATAATCTCTACTCAACTCCAACTTAAAAGACTCAAGATCACTTGATAGCTTCATATGATATTCTATCTATAATAAAAAAGTCTATAATAACTTAATAATCAGTCTAAGCTCAACTCAAACTCTTAAGACATCAATGTGCTTCTACCTAAAAACCTAATAATCTCTACTCAACTCTAACTTAAAAGACTCTAGATCACTTTTGGACTTCATATAATATGCTATTTAGAATAAAGAGCCTATAATATAATGAGAATCACTTGTAAACTGCACTTAACTCAAGCTCTAAAGACTCCAAATCGTTTGAGGACTTCAGCTGATATTCTATCTATAATAAAATGCCTATAATATAATAATAAATAATATCACCCATAATCGTATACCTCTAGAAATTCGAACTTATTGCAGGCAGTTTTGGCTAGCTGATCGACTTAGCCTAATGTGTAAATTCTCCAAAATGGGATCGAAACCAACTTAAAATATCAATGTGTATATATGTATGTATGTGTGCTTAAATATATTGACAAATTTTCAATTGAAGCAGCAGTTCCCAAATACGTTATTAAGTCAAGTACAATGTAAATTATTGTGCAGTTCGAGTGAAAAGTAGGTTCAACCTTAAAGCCCTTTCAGTTCTTAATTACAACTAATTGCTGTGAATTTGGTGATTTGTGTGAATGCGGCAGCTGCTGTTGATAACAGCCAACAAGCGTCTGGCAAATGCCAAAAAGTAGCCAAGAATCTGTGGTTCAGCCACTGAAACCACACTGTGGTGTCCGCTGGCAAATAATACAAATGAACATTGAAGCTGCGACAAGAAGCCGAAAGCGAGTGGCAAATGGGAAACGGAAAATGGAAAATGGAAAATGGAAAATGCAGCAATTTCGCATGCGACTAGATGGGACAGCAACAGCCAACAAGTGGTCGATGGAAAGCCAGCATGAATCTAATATATATCTATGAATAGATGGAAACAATAATGGGACGAGCGTGACAAGTGCGAACAGAGATTAGATTAGCGCAGCACTCACAAATTTGTAAGCGAAAATAAAGCGCGAGCGCTGATAAGTATGCTACACTTTATGCACGCTGCACCAAAGCGGGCCAGCGGGTCAGTGAGGCAACGAAAAGCGATAAAAACAGAGCGAGAGAGAGTGAAAGAATAAAAAAAAAGCACGGCTGCTGAAAGTGAAAATGGAAAGTGGAAAGTAGAAAGTGAAATGCGCACAACAGGCTCTAAAGGGAGCAGAGGACGACAGCCAGAATAGGAAAGGAGTGGAGAGGAGTGGAGGGCAAAGGAGTGGAGAGGCAGGCGGGACAGAAGCTGTGCGGTTGGTAAAGCGCATATCATAAGCGAGAGCTTTGCACAGCATTTGCATATGAATAATTCGAGCAGCCAGCATTGTGGGGCAAGGCGGGAGGGGTACAACAAAAGGCGAGCGGGTGTGCGCACACATATAAATAAAAACGAAACGCTAACTTGGCTAGCAGCAAGTCAGCGTTTATGGCTCATGGAGCCATTGAAGCGCAGAGTCCTGCTCGTAGCAAGCAAGGCACAGGACTAGAGATAGCGAGATGGCAAGTCCAATGGCATCGCACACACCAATACACATAAAGTAGGAAAAGCAGAGTAAATTAAACCAAATGCTAAAGATTGCCAGCACTAAAAGTAGCAGCGAAATCTGACGCCCAATCAAACAGAAACAGAAGAGGCACAGGGCGACCCGGCAGATGACTGAGCCGCTTCTGACGAGCGTCAAGGGGTGCATTTTGATTACTTTATAATAGGATCGAATGCGACTGCTACTGCGACAGCTAGTAGAAACAAAAGCACAGACCGGCCGCACACACACGCAAATTCACACAGACGGGCAACACACGTGCCTGAACTCAGGTGGAACAGTGGGGCAAAAGCGAATTCGGACAGATTGGGTAGTGAGAGTGGAAACGTCAGTCGTTCGGTCAGATTAGTGATTGTTATTATAGTCGCTGGCGTTCAATAGTTGGTGTTGGTATTGGTATTGGTGTTGGTGTTGATAGCGGTATTGGTGTGCGTGTTCGTGCTGGTGTAGCCGTTGCGGTTGCCCTGATCTTCACCCCAACAATAACACACACAAGACGAACACAATGCACGCACAGAACGCTGAGAGTACACAATACATGGGAGCGCTTTTTATTTAACTCTTATCGCACTAGAGAATATGTATGAATATATGTATATATATGCACACACCGGATGGTATATGGGTGTGTGGTATATCTATAAGGTGTTTACAATCACACTTCAAGCACTCGAAAAAAAAAATTTAGTTCTTTGCACAACAAAAAAATGTCAAACCTTCCACTTGACTTTCACAATTTTTGAGTTCCAATTTTCGAGCTGTTCTCTTTGCTCAGTTGATTTGATGGCTAGCTTTGGATAATCTACAGGCTTCGCACTGTACTACAGATACGTATATGCATGAATACATATACATATATGCACTATATGTATATAGTCACAATTGATAACTGTTCTTCCGAGTTTCTGTAGACTGTGCCTGTGACTGTGCTCTAGGGCTTGGGTATTCAGAATCGAACTTGGCTATTCTGACTGACTGATTGGCTAGCTTCGGCTCGCTGCGGCTGGGGCAAACGTAACCGACAAAGGCTTGACAGGAACTGAAGTCGCTTGCGAGCAGGACACGTTATTTTAAATTGTTCGCCAGCAACAGAAACAGCAGCCGAGCCGCAGCGCCACGACTGTTGCTTCCTGCTTTTCTGTTCGCCAGCTGTTGATTGTACGGCGCGCTGTTAAGTGCGCTAACAGCGCACTGTTAAGCGACTCCGAAAGCTTTTCGTGGCTGGCGTTTCGGAGTCAGCAGCACTAGCAGCAAGCCTCACCTTACCACAGCGGAGCAGAGCCCATACACGATAATACGAAAATACTCCTTATATGTACACTTACCCCAGCACATAATCGCATTACGCTTTTGCGTACTTTTGACTCAATTTTTCATGCCTTACGTCAACAGAGCGCGACAATCGGTCTCAGCAATTGCTGCTGCATGTGCTCAGCTATGGCAGTCAGAACTTCGTCTTCGCTGCTTTCTTCTCCCCCATTCGTTTATGAATATGCAGCACTGGCTACTCGCATGCTTGCGTCTGTGTTGAGCTTCTGTTTTGCAAAAATAATCGCAACAAGTGCGAGCCGTGCTGCAGGAGGCGGGAGTGCCTGACTATGATATACCCTGAATCCAATGGTGATCAGTACTTGCAAACGTATAGCTAACAAACACACACACACATATCTGTTACACTCCGTGCCTCTTCTTCCTAATTGCGGGCTTGGTACTCCTGCTCATCATTCGTGTATATCTTGAAGGAATCTATGCGGCAATTTAAGTCAATCTAAGTCAGTCATTTAACTGAGCCTGATTTTTCATTTTCCATTTGCATTTTCAACAATGATTCCAAGCAGCATTTCATCTGAGTTTTTATAATATTTTATTTTATTTTTTTTTTAATCGGTTTATTTATTGCAGGCTTTTGTCTAAGACTCAACTTAGGCTTAACAAATAAGTAGTCAGTATGCCAGTACATTTTTGCATATATATAACTCATACCTACACTTATTTATTTCAGTTAGTTGCTGCCCCAATGGTGCAGAGGATGAGATCCTCGGACATTGTTGCTGTCAGTCTACTCACGTCTATTCCAATGAGCTCTGTGACTTCAGATGTTGCAATGTGTATTCTTATGCACTACGTAACTCTTTATTTAACAAAAATTTGAATTCTGTTGACAGATGTCAAGTGTCATGTACGCATAGTACCGCAATGGTATTACATATGGAAGGTGGGCATTTCACTCTCTCAGTCAGCAGAAAATGCAGACTTTTTAGTTTGACTTTACGAACTGTGGTCACCTGGCTGTGACTTTTGTGGCACATGCAATTGAAATACATCCGAGCAATTACCCCCTGGGGGCTAAGATGGTATGTATGGAAGCACAGATACAGATAAAAATCAAGATACAGATACAAATACAGAAACAGATACAGGTACAGATACAGATACAGATACAGATACAGATACAGATACAGATACAGATACAGATACAGATACAGATACAGATACAGATACAGATACAGATACAGATACAGATACAGATACAGATACAGATAAAAATCAAGATACAGATACAAATACAGAAACAGATACAGGTACAGATACAGATACAGATACAGATACAGATACAGATACAGATACAGATACAGATACAGATACAGATACAGATACAGATACAGATACAGATACAGATACAGATACAGATACAGATACAGATACAGATACAGATACAGATACAGATACAGATACAGATACAGATACAGATACAGATACAGATACAGATACAGATACAGATACAGATACAGATACAGATACAGATACAGATACAGATACAGATACAGATACAGATACAGATACAGATACAGATACAGATACAGATACAGATACAGATACAGATACAGATACAGATACAGATACAGATACAGATACAGATACAGATACAGATACAGATACAGATACAGATACAGATACAGATACAGATACAGATACAGATACAGATACAGATACAGATACAGATACAGATACAGATACAGATACAGATACAGATACAGATACAGATACAGATACAGATACAGATACAGATACAGATACAGATACAGATACAGATACAGATACAGATACAGATACAGATACAGATACAGATACAGATACAGATACGATACAGATACAGATACAGATACAGATACAGATACAGATACAGATACAGATACAGATACAGATACAGATACAGATACAGATACAGATACAGATACAGATACAGATACAGATACAGATACAGATACAGATACAGATACAGATACAGATACAGATACAGATACAGATACAGATACAGATACAGATACAGATACAGATACAGATACAGATACAGATACAGTACAGATACAGATACAGATACAGATACAGATACAGATACAGATACAGATACAGATACAGATACAGATACAGATACAGATACAGATACAGATACAGATACAGATACAGATACAGATACAGATACAGATACAGATACAGATACAGATACAGATACAGATACAGATACAGATACAGATACAGATACAGATACAGATACAGATACAGATACAGATACAGATACAGATACAGATACAGATACAGATACAGATACAGATACAGATACAGATACAGATACAGATACAGATACAGATACAGATACAGATACAGATACAGATACAGATACAGATACAGATACAGATACAGATACAGATACAGATACAGATACAGATACAGATACAGATACAGATACAGATACAGATACAGATACAGATACAGATACGATACAGATACAGATACAGATACAGATACAGATACAGATACAGATACAGATACAGATACAGATACAGATACAGATACAGATACAGATACAGATACAGATACAGATACAGATACAGATACAGATACAGATACAGATACAGATACAGATACAGATACAGATACAGATACAGATACAGATACAGATACAGATACAGATACGATACAGATACAGATACAGATACAGATACAGATACAGATACAGATACAGATACAGATACAGATACAGATACAGATACAGATACAGATACAGATACAGATACAGATACAGATACAGATACAGATACAGATACAGATACAGATACAGATACAGATACAGATACAGATACAGATACAGATACAGATACAGATACAGATACAGATACAGATACAGATACAGATACAGATACAGATACAGATACAGATACAGATACAGATACAGATACAGATACAGATACAGATACAGATACAGATACAGATACAGATACAGATCAGATACAGATACAGATACAGATACAGATACGATACAGATACAGATACAGATACAGATACAGATACAGATACAGATACAGATACAGATACAGATACAGATACAGATACAGATCAAATGAATAAATTATATATGATTATATATGTATTTATATTGTAATTGAGCATATCAGTTCCTTCAACATAATAATTAAGTTTAAAAATATTTGCGGCATACAAATCAATATACTGTTAATAATATGTCATATAAATTTATTCATACATTTGCTGACTTTTTTTTCATTAGCAATTTCTGTTTATTTTTTAACGTATTACCAAATAGAAATTGCAAAATGAAATGAAATGGAAAACATTATGAGCAAATATAGGAATATATAATTATGTACTGGTAGCCTGGTATATATGTGTATACATATATACAGATTATATATTTATATATATACTAAGGTATCAAGGCTTTGGCCTGCCTCTTGTAGTAGCTGTTGCTCTGGCTCAGCTTATAAATATTTATCGTGTTTTCCTACGTTCATCGCATTCCCTCTTAGTTTCCTCATTTCTGGCTGTCGCTGCTTAAAGCTTAATCATTTAGTATTTAGTATTAGTTAAAGCATTCGAGTTGACCAAAAGCATTTCGCGTTTCAGGGCGCACTCTACCTATCTGTGTCCCTTTCTATCTCTACCTTTAATTAATTGGAATTCGGCTCGGCTTGACATTTCGAATAATGATTTGAAATGCATCCAGCTGAGCTCAAGATACATTCGCACTCCGCTCATCATTTAATATGAAATAATTCTCTGCATTAGAGATTAATGAACCGAAATGTATTCAAAGCAAGCAAACCACCCAATTTTCACCATCTTTGATTGTTGCTCACGCCACCCGTTGAGCTGCAGTCAAGTCAGAAGGCAATTTGTTTATCCTTACCTCAAAGAATGCAAGGAATAATATTAGTGTGCATGTGAGTTGGTCGCAGAAGGCAAGACAGACTCGAGTATACCCTGAGAAAGCTGAAGGAGAAAGAACGACTAAGGTCGTGACAAGAAAGCTTTTCTTCAAATTGAAATTTTGTATAAATTTGTTTAAATATATTTACATAAATAATATACGTAATACCCACAGAAAGCTGAAGGAGAATGCGAGACTAAGCTCATGAAAAGCAAAAATTTAGTTTTTCTTTCACTTGAAATTTTGTATAAATTTATTAATATATTTTTATATATAGGCGTAGCGAGAATCATGTAGGTTTCACAAATCAATTAATATACTTTAAAAAGTCATCAATATTTCAGATTTTTACCACTCATATATGGCTTGTTTTACTCACCGATTAAATAAAATCAAATCAAATTAAAATAGAACAGAGCAGAAATTCTACTTCAATTTATGGAGCAGCGGTCATGATTTCATCCTCATAAAAAATTCACAGGCACTATATATAGGTTTACTCGAAGTCCTATCTGGAAACACGCTCTTGAGATTTACGATATTGCGGAAAAAAAATAAAAATTTTAATAAAACTAAATTTTCCAAAGCTAAGATCTTGAATGGAATTAGTAACGTTCCACGGTACATAAGAACCAGGGACGTCGAAAAGGATTAACGGGCTTCTAATATGGCCGATGCTACGCAAATAACAAGAGGAAGAGAAGACTCAGAAGTTGACATCCAATGAATCTCCCAAAAAGACTTTCCTTAATGAATGAATATAAAAGATAATGAGGCAAGAGCTGCGTGTGAATGTAATGAGCTTATCTATCAATGGCTCGCGTCCAGGGGATCTGTCCGTCCATCAATCACACTCGCATTTGCCTGTTAAGTGAAATAAAAGCCTAATTAGCTTTGTTTGCCAAAATGCACCTCACAATCGCTGTGCAGAGCGACTTGAATGGCTCGGATATTCAATTTAGTTGACTGTTAGACAGGTGCACAAAGGTTAGCGGTAAACATACATAACTCGAGCAGTTCAGCTGCTGCGACAGCCAAATGCTTGCAGCGAATCGTCTTTTGTTTGCTAATCCAATTAGAGAATCAAATTATTGTTGATAAATATTCAACTAATTACCATAATAGGCTCTGATTGCTATTGGATGCTGTTGCACTGCAATGACTCCTGCGGCTACAAAGGCGGCCCAATGTCCTGCTGTCCGCACCCAGCATTGCCAACAGCGGAGATGGAAACCACAAATTGAGATTGGAACGGCGATGACAACGGCCCGATAAGAGTGCATCGAGCAATCCCAAATTCGGCAATGGCAATGCCAGCAGGAGAAGGGCAACTTTCCTCTCAATGTGGCAGGCTTTTTATATTGTTGCCTGAATTAGTTGGCTCTATGCACATTCGACGTGTTGTTTTTGCTTTCGCTTGCCAAGGATATTTTATAACACCCTGAACCCATTGAAAATGGGAAATCAGGGTATAATGGATTTGTGAAAAGTATGTAACAGGCAGAAGGAATCATCGCAGACCCCATATGTATATATATTCTTGATCAGGACGACGAGCTGAGTCGATATAGCCCTGTCTGTCTGTCCGTCCGTCCGTCCGTCCGTATGAGCAAAAGGATCACAGAAGATATAAGAGCTAGAGAGCTGAAATTTGGCATGCATACTCGTGTATACCATAGGCAGTACGAGTTTGCTTTACTTTTTCGATAACTCATCCGATAACTTTTTTATCGAGAATAATCGAAAAATCGACATGTTTTTTTCAGCCTAGTTTGAACACTTTTAAACCTGGAGACTTCAAACTTGCGTTGTATATAGAGTTAATAGACACAAAGATTTTGTAATTTACAGATTTTGGATACCACGCCCCCCTTCGCCCCCAATTTGTAAAAAACGCATTTCAAGTACTAGAGAGTTGTGCTTTGGAATGTACACACATTTTAAACATATGATTACGCTCTGAAAGTTTCATTAAGATTGTATGTCTACAAATGAAATTATTCAACAAATTCTCATAATATTGCCCATACTGCAGCGCAGCCCAAGCGCTTTCGCTGCTTACTGCTCAGTCAGCAAAACTTGTGATTATAAGTGCATGTGTATGTATGTGTGCATAAAAGAAGTCCAGAATGATTAGAATATCAGCTTGGAGGGTTCAGGGTATCTCCCAGTCGAGCAGTCTCGACTGGAGCCTTCTTATATGTTTTTATACTCATTCACGAAAGTGAATTAGTATATTGTTTTTAGTCGATCTCATTACGATTTCGAAAATCCAAGTGAATCAAGTCCGCATCACTGCTACCAGTTGTTGAGCTAAAATACGCTTAAATCTAAAACCAAATGCTGGACAGCAAGCTTTATTAAAAGCAAAGAAAAGTTACAGAAAAAAAAAAAAAAAACAAAAAACAAAAATAATACGATTTCAAATTACCTTTTTTGCTTGAATTGATTGATAATAATAGTAATTTGAGCCCAATATGCATACATAATAATGTATTCATATATTGGCTGACAGTGTTTCCCATTTCATTTCATTTTGCATTTCTATTTGGTAATACATTTACAAATTACCAATTACAGCTACTGCAGTAAAAAACAGAAATTGCAAAATCAGAAAAAATAGCAATAATAACTCAGCAAATGTATGAATAAATTTATGACATTATTAAAAATAGATTTATTTGTATGCCGCAAATAATTGCAAACTTGTCAAATCTTATATTGCTTTCAGTGATATGCGGTTTTATAATATATACATAGATATAGTCATATATCTACGATCAGAAAGTTAGGCTCTTCATCTTATTCTCTACTGGAAATACCCTGAACCCTCTAAGCTGATACTCATTCTGCATCTATTTTATGCACACATGCATACATGCAGTGTGGGCAATATTGTGAGAATTTATTAGTTGAATAATTTCTCTTGTAGTAAGACTATCGTACAGAGCGTGATCATATGGTAAAAATGTGTGTACATTCCAAAGCACAAGTCTCGAGTACTTAAAATACGTTTTTTACAAATTAGTGGCGAAGGGGGCGTGGTATCCAAAATCTGTAAATTACAAAATCTTTGTATTTATTAACTTTATATGCAACGCCAATTTGAAAAAACAAAGTCGATTTTTCGACTATTCTCGATAAAGAAAGTTATCGGATGCGTTATCGAAAAAATAAGATAAACTTGTACTGCGTATGGTACACACGAGTATGCATGCCAAAAATCAGACGGACAGGGCTATATCGACTCAGTTTGTCGTCCTGATCAAGAGTATATATACTTTATGGGGTCTGCGATGACTCCTTCTGCCCGTTACATACTCTTTCACAGGGTATAAAAATATACCATTAAGTACATATGTAGCTTAAAATTGAATCGAAATATAAGTTGATTTTTATTTGAGTCTTTTTATTACAGTATAATTTTGGTCTTCATTTCAAGAAGAAATTTGTAAAAGCTCTGAAAGACTAACAATTTACAATGAACGATAAAATAGAAGATGTAATATTTGATGAAAATTGATATGAAATAAGACTATGGATGAGTGTGATGACTTCGCAAGGGAAGAGTATGTAGTAGTGAGAGTAGTTACGCCTTAAGTTCAGTTCTACATGGTTATAAGTTCCTTATACCATAAACACAGTCTGAGACAACTTTAGTTACAGTTTGAGGCCGATTAAAATAAATATAAAGTGAAATTAAATTATTTTTCGTATTTGTTTCTTCGTGGCTTATGAAGCTGAGAATATGCTACGTAGATTCAATCCTAGATTCATAAGCTATTTAATAATAATATTATAGATGCTGGATCTAGCGTGAAATAGGCTAAATCTGGCAGCCCTGGTACGCGCAGTGCAACATGCATTGAAGAGGGCTGCCGTTGTTGTTATTGTTGTTGCTCATGTTGTATGTGCGTGTGTGAGCAAAGAAAAAGGTCAAATATTCACTATGGCAACAAGGCATTGCAATGGCTTGAGTAAATCCGAGCGATACTTGCGTGTCTTTTTAATTAATGCAAACTTTGCCAACTTTGAATTTATTTTTACAGAATGGAAGTGGGAGACAGATGGAGAGAGAGAGAGAGAGAGAGAGAGAGAGAAAGAGGTAGAATAAGTGCATTTTAGACACTGCCAATTTTACAGGGAATCAAGGCATATTTTAGAAAAGCAGGACATTTCAGTTTTGGCCAATTTGCATCTATATGTCGCCCGCATGTGGCTGCATTGCATATGCAAGAGGCGTTGCAGCAGCAACTGCAACTGCAACTGCAACAGCATCAAGGCGCAAAAGCTGACATGCATTTTAATACTCTGATTGCATGGCTTTTTAATGTTTGTCAGTCACTTTGAAGCTTACACGCTTTCGTCCAAAAACAACTGAGCAGCAGCAGCAAGAGGAGCAACAACAAAAACAGCAGCCACAACTAGAACCAGCACAGCAGGAGGAGCAACAACAACAGTAGCAACTAACAGCAGCAATCAACTGCGGCAGCAGCAACAACAACAGCAGGAGGAGCAGTAACTAACAGCAGCAACAGCACCAACAAGAATTAGCAGCAGCAGCAGCAGGAGCAGCAACAACAACAACAACAATTAACAATAGCAACAGCAGGAGCAGCAACTAACAGCAGCAGTAGCAACAGCAGCAGCAACAATAACAGCAGCAACTAACAGCAGCAACAACAGCAGCAGCAACTAACTGCAGCAGGAGGAGCAGCAACTAACAGCAGCAGCAGCAACAGCAACAATTAGCAGCAGCAGGAGAAGGAGCAGCACCAACAGCGGCAGCACCAACAGCAACAGCAACAACAACAGCAACAACAACAGCAGCAACAGCATTAGCAGCAACACAACAGTAGCATCAGTAACAGCCGCAGCAATAGCATAGCAACAACAACACAAACAACTAGCAGCAGCAGCAGGATCAACAACAACTACAACAGCAGCAACAGCAACAGCCGCAATTACAATGACGTTGCCAAAACAATAGCTCTTATTTCATGTACTACTTGGCTAGACAGCAATGGGAGCAGCAGGAAGCAGGAGCAATAGCAGGGGCCGGGGGCGGGGGCAACCGTTGGGTTTATTTCGGTTATTTATGGAGCACTAATTGAGTTGGCAGTGAACAAAGTTTTCGAGAGTGGCTTACTTAGTGCGTGCCGACAATGCCTTCAACAGGTAACACAAAGCCCGGCCCCTGCTCCTTCCTGGCTGCTGCTGTTGGCCGGTGACAATTGAAAGAGCCAGCAATGGCAATGCACAGCTGGGCACAAAAGAGCATAATTAAATGCATGGCACGGGCATAGCCGACTATGGCCAGCACAGCAGAAATTGTGGCCAAGTCTGGCGAGAGCGCAGATGTCACGTTCGAGGAGGCGGACGCGGTAGGGCATCTATCTGGCATAGAAAATCGAATTATAAGCCTATTGCCTATTGCCTATTGAATTTTACAGTTCGTTTGGCATCAAAGTTGAATATTTAATAAAGCTCTCAAATAATGCGACTTGCTTTTCAATTAGCACTGGCCAAGCCAGGGCGTATACTTGATATTTGAAAGCAACTGCTGCACCTGCTGCATCTGCTCAACAATGATAACCCGCTGCTAATGAAAATGGTTAGCGCACCTTGGCCGCATTATGGCAGCCGCCTGCTGGCATTAGTCTGTTGCAGCTGTATGGAATCTGTGAAATTTGAGTCCTGTTGTACTTTGCAAATTACTTGCTGCAATCTCGTCCTCGGCACATGCCATGCAAGCGGCAGGGCGCACGAGAAGCCGCAAGTGTCTATTAATAATCCCTGTGCTCGATAATATTTCAATTACCCATTTTAAAGAGCAGAAACTATAAATTTATTTGCCACAATTAATAACCAAAAGCAGGAGAAGCTCGTGGCTCCTGGCTAGCCATTGAAGGAGCGCAGCATCATGACGTACGATATGGCCGAGCGAACCACCTGAAAAATAGACTTTGCAGATATTGCTGGACTCCAGATATTGGGGCTACGCACCGCTGAAAAGTTGGCCATGTTGGGCTCGAAGAAGTAGCCGTTCAGCTGGCAAGGGAACTGGGCGCGCATTATGGCCACGATGAGCGCCTGCCTGGTCGCCGGCGCAAAGTCCACCCAGCTGCTGTCGTAGAGGGCCGCGCTGAAGTCGACGCTGGCCTGCTTCATGTTCTCGCCGCAATGCGAATATATGAACAGGGCTATAACAATCGAGCCGACAAAGAAGATAAAGTATATGCACTCCAGGGTGGGGAACAGGTCGGCCAGCTGGAAGCCAACAAAGCAGAGCTGCACAGCCGACACAAAGAACTGTATGAACACCAGTGGTCGCAGGCTGTGGCTCAGCTGGGTGCCAATATCCAGGCCGGTCTGATGCAGCTGCAGCACCTGCACCAGTTCGTCCAGCTCGCGGCGCGGCGCATCGCTGATGGGCTGCAAATGCCGAACGCGATATTGGGCAATCTTGAACAGGGCGCACACATTGTATGTGAAGGCAAAGAGCAGTGTGTCCATGGCCAGGGACATGGTTACGGCGCCATAGCTGGCCATTAGGTTCCACAGGTAAGTGGGCACATAGGGCAGCAACGCCTGGTCACTCCACGGATAGACGCCCGCGTGCGGCAGCTCCAGGTGGGTGCGACCCGTTCGCAGCCGCAGCGTTAGCATGACTATGACCGGCTTGACCGCAGCGAAGACGCATGCGACAAAGAAGCAGCGCATGTATGCCAGGCTCAGCGATTGATCGTTGCGATTCTCCCTCTCCACAATAGGAATTATTTCCGGCAATGCTCGCATCTCTGCAGCACAACGAATTAGAGGGATATCAATAAAAAACAGGGTATAAAAACAAAAACCCATTTGGCAGCATCACTTACCCCTCTCTAGTATGTCGCGAATGCGATAGATCAGACGCACAAAGCTCTTGCGATAGTAGACAAATACCAAGTACTTGACAACGCACACAATGATGGCCAGCACCGAGCCCAAGGCGTCGCTCATGATGCTCACGGTGGACACGTTTAGCACTGCGGAGAAGAGCAGCGGCACCAGAAACGCGATCGACAGGATCATTACCACTAACGTTATCTGCGAACGATCGTTTTTGCTGCCGCTCTCCCACAAGTCGAAGCCCATCATCCGAAATGTCAGGACCTGCACGCGTAGAAAGTAGGCCGCATCCATTGCTGCAGTTGATTCGTGCAGCTGGCTGCAAGTTAAGGACTTTTATAGTCGGCACAACACCACTTGGATGTGGGCGGGGCAACCAGTTGACAGTGCGACCTTAATTGTGGACGCTGTAGCCGGCCGTCGAAACCATGGAATTCATTGTCTAGCACCTTGGAGGTGCGGGCGGGCTTTTAATTTAATATGCTTGCAGTCTATGCCATTTTCGAGCGAAAGAGCTATCCGAGCTATTCAACAGGGCAGCTTTAATGACAACGCTTGATGGCTGCGCTTTGTAATTTACGCCCAGCATTTCTTTTCACTTGTGCCGGTTCTCAGGCTGCCCTATATAATTTTAATGAGTGTATTATAAGCACTTAATCCTTGCAATTAGGTGAGATTTGCGAAAGCTGCCATTGACATTTGACTTGTGTGCTGTTTGCAAAGCTATGCAATTAGTGCAACTGCTATTAGCCTTTAATATGTATATGCGGTGAACATGTTTTCATTTTCCTTTTTATTTTCTGTTTGTATTTACACGTATTAAATTTGGCGCCTGCGATAGCACTTATCGATAGTTCATGCAATGATGCATCCATCACGATAAATTTGTTGCGCTAGGTGGCAACGCAGTAAGCCATTCGCACGTAGTGGCAGCTCAGGCACAGTTGTATAACCTATTCGTCTTTTTTATTGGCAATTGAAGTAGTTTCAACTCGTCACAAAACAAACTGAAAGTGAGTTAACGCAGCAACAACTCCTACTAAATTACTTCAAATTCAAATTCAATATTTGCATAACGATTATAGCAATGGCTGGTGAACAAGAGAAACTGACCGGCCTGTCCAAAATCTTCAATGGCAATACTATGTCCGGCCGTGCCAATGTAAGTGGAGTCCATCCAACATCCAATATCTATCAACTACTTTCAGGTATTGACTACTAATACGCTTCTCGTAACATGTTGCAGGTGGCCAAGGCTACTTACGCAGTCATGGGCCTGCTCATCGCTTACCAGATCCTGAAGCCAAAGAAGAAGTAGATGACGTACTCTAATTTGTGCAGCCTATTAGACGTACTCGGGCTCCTGGCTTCCAGTAACTGGCAGCAGGTGCAGGAGCCATGTATATTTTACATATGTGTAGTGCAACATCTTAAAGGAATAAACAATTTAAAAATCTAGTACACGGAAAGCTCACTGCATTTCATTATGTAATGTTAACAGGCGTGTTGCAGAACATTTGCATTACGCACTTTACATGGCCTTCATTCACCTACAGGCGGCAAGCATTGCACCTGACGGGGACCTATGCATATGCAATAACGACGCCGGCATGCTCTCCATATGCACAAATATTTCTACTTTGGCATCAACAGCGGTCATCAGGGCATGCAGTCTATGGACAGACTAGGGCAAGATACATACATATGTATGTATGTATGTATATGCAATAGCAGTCCTTGCAACGTAAGGAGCAAAATATTTTAACAGGCCTGTCTGGCGCTCTGTTAATGTGTTACTTGTTTTCTTCTGTCCTTCGCAACAGCAAGCAGGCTATCTTGCTCGTGTTTGCAGTTTAGCAAACTTCTCGCTCTAAATGGTTGCCAGATCATGGTAAAGCTTCTCATCACACGATGAAGTTGAATAATCGCAAATTTGCAAATACGGTTTTGGTATTATTTGGTTTTAAATATTTTATTTATTTAAAGTTTTTATTTCATTTAATCGAACTTGCTTTAAATGTTCCATTTTGGGTTTGTTTGTTTTTTTTTTTTTTATCTTTTAAGGTTTGTTGTTTTTGGTTTTTGTTTTTTTTTTTTAATTTTTTTAGCTCAGTTTTTCGAAATTTCAGTATGTCTAAAAATTAATTTGAATGAATCGAATGTAAAAATGGTTTACATATATGTACGTGTATGTATGTATTATATGCCCATGTACTTGACTTGTTGCTTGGTAGAGATTGAGACGAAAAACCATATATGCAATTAAAATATATAGGTATATATATATATATATATACGTATATATAAATTAATAATTTTATCATTTCTATGTTTATGCTATAGCTATAAAATATATCTTTTACATGTATTGTGTAATAGCAAGCGCTGGCCATTTTGCTTCAGCATCAGCATCTGCTTTTGGATTTCATTTCTTTTTTGTTTTTGTTTACTTTTGTTAATAACTAAACCGTTTGCCCTGGCAAAACATTAACATATTTCGTATGTGTATGCGTTAAAACTTTATTTGAATTTTAGCAGCAGCAGCCGAGCGAAGTGCGAAAATACATACAAATGTACTCCTATGCATACATGTATGTACATATTTATGTACATACATATATATATGTATACATGCATAGGTATTTAAGGTATGTTTTAATTGCTTGTTATCTATCGGTTTTGTCCTTTCAATATTTGTTCTACTACTTTTTATCGCATAATATGTGTGTAATCAATATTAGTTGTGTGTGTGTGTGTCTGGGTGTTGGGATTTCTCATTAAAAATTGGAGTGTTTTCATATTTACTTGGTTTTTCTTTCTATATTGTGTGTTTGTATGTATATGCATATACTATATCCGTGTTAAGTTACAGTTACATAATCATTTTCCATTTGATATATTTTTTTTCTAGACCAATATCTTCGTTTGAGCACATGCAACAAAAATTAAAAATGCTATATAAGATTACAGTTCCAGTTGCCAGCACCAGCTTGCACTCCCCTCCCTTCCACCCCAGCCCCTCATCCCTTAACTCCAGCCCCGATCATAAAACGGATCTGCGATGCAGTGGGCGACAGGGGGCGGGCTAATACTTATAGATATTTTGCAGTAGCAGCAGCGGCAACTGCAACAGCACTGGCGCAGACCCCATCATCATTGTTCGCTCAAAGCTCTAAGAGTGGCTAAAATTGCGATCAATTGGCGAGAAAACGTTTTGCACTTTGCAAATAAACATAGGTGTTGTCAGGCCAGCGTAAATTAAAGGCGATGGGCAGCACTGGCTGGCACCCGAGCGCCATCATATGTGAACACTTTTATAAGTCGAAGTTGAGTTGTATATGTACGTGTTTGTGGCTGTGTATATGTATGTATGTGTGTGCGTAGTATTGAATTAACAGGGTATTTTATTACGCCCCGACTTGTCCGACTTGTGACGTTGATTAATTC